>NC_143579.1:25110139-25411667 GCF_048544385.1 Mastigoproctus giganteus | reverse complement strand
GATAAAACTGCCTCAAATGCGATATGGATAAACTGCTGCAAGTTCGACAACGCAACGCTATATCCACTTGAGAAAAATTTTCATCTATTCTGGGTACAGAGAAATGGCCTGTGTAATTTAGAACGCGCAACTGACAGATAGAGAATGTATCCAAATAGACATCCGGTGAGTATTTTAAATCTGTAATAAATTGAATGTGAGAATATTACATTCTATTCAGCCTGTCTTTCATTCTATTGAACAGTGGGGAGTAATTGAGAGGGTAGTCCGCTTTTTTTTTATGGGCAACTTTCAAATGCATGGTAAATCACATTTATTTAGCTGCAAATGTGAGATGGGAGGATTTACCGAATGCTTCTGATTGAACATATATTATTAAATTTTAGTTAAGATACAAGTTTGATGATTAATATTCTTGTTTGAGGTGAAACTGCTTTCCACTTGGACGAATGGACTTTGATTTGTATTCCTAAATCAAACTCCGAATAATTTTAATGTATGGGAGTGAGACTTTCACCTTATGATTCAAATGGTAGATCTAAAGCTTATCTATAGATAACTAGCTGAAGGGTTATATCCGGGTTGTATCCTAATCAGCTTTTAGGGACCGTGCAATCAAAATCGTGGCCTCTGTAAGTGTTGAGTTATCCTTGTAAGTTCGCTAATATTTTTTTGCCTTAATTAATTTTTGTTTCAACTTTACATTTTCTAACGACTGCTTTTCTAATCAGCAAGACAATGGAAATGCGAAAGTGAATGGCAGTAACTATTGGGAGAGAGCGTCATTAAGGGGAAAGGTCCAAAAGGAGGGTGATTAAGAAGCAGGTGCGTTATCTGTACCCTCCCCTGCTACGGGTCAACTTTCTGGGTGGTCTACACGCACGGTGCAAACAGATGAACGCCCAAATGTTCAAAATAGTGTATGATTATATTTGAATGTTTGTATATGACATGACTAATTCTCTCTTTTTATGTATATAGTAAATCATTCCATTTACCTCTTTACCTTATATACATTTAGGTTCATTTTATTTCCTTTTTTTTTTCCCCACTGGGAGTAAATCCTGATGAATTTTAATTTTGGGATGAAAAACAATTTTTAGTATTTATTATTAAGTATAGAAATGTACGTTTTATCCAAATGTCAACTGCGTGTACTGCAGCGCCATCTATTAGAGATCAGATATCGAACTGCTAGTAGTTTACTGGTAATGACAAAGCCATTAGTAATTTGTGCACATTTAAAAAGCACGCGACCCTTGTTTATAAAGAATGCGCGAACAAATCGCCACGCATGATGTAACTAATTTCCATAGCGACAATCGGATTTTTTCGAACAAATCATTTACATATATATTTGCTGACAAGAAGTGATTTACATAGAGCATCTCATTATAGATAGTGGAAAATAAAGTTGTCAGAGTAACTTTTAGTTTTGTCTGTATCTGTTAATTAAAAATCTTGTTCAGAATACGTGATTACACTAAGGATAATCCTGAGAGAGCGTTTATGATTACAACTACACGTATTATGAGATAGAATCAAAGGTTACCTAAAAAAAAAAAAAAAAAAAAAACCACTTAAGTCTCATCGTCAACTGGGCGCTGTTATATCGACTGCCATAACTAATAAATTCCTAAATATACTGGCTGCTTTTGTTTTTCTTCTCGGAAATGATATTTTTAAACAGCTGAGCGTCCCTAACTATTTTCCTCATATAGGAAGTTATTTAAATCGTCATGACGTCATAAGGTGCGTGGTTGGCTGGATAATTATTAGTGTAGTGCAATCAGAGTAAGAACCCTATGAAGCTAAACAAATGTACATAATTAAACTCTCACGAGTTGATCACCGAGGGGTAAAGACGCTATTGCAAGGGTGTTTTCGTATTTATACTGTCGGCTCTGGCCAAAGGCCTTACGGCCGAATATAGTAGCAGGAATGTGTTAATCGCTGCATGTCGACCAGTTCCGGTATCTCTACCGCCCGTAATTCCCGCCTGGATTAGTAACCGCGTGCTTGGCTACGAAAGGATCTCCACTTAAGGGCGCCCCCTAGCATTAGAACACGGTGTGGAACCGTGACTGCCTCCGGCCATGCAAATCAAGAAAGGGAGCTTTCTCCTTTTTTATTTTTTTCAACACGTGCACACACAAACATAGTGGGGAAAGGAGGGGGGGGGTCTTTGATTTTTACCGATCCGTGAAACAGATGAGACAAGGACAGGCATGAGTGTGTCTCTGTGAGAGGCCATAGATTGTCTTCATCGTTATCTGGGATCTTTATCTTTCTTTTTTTGCTCCACGATGTTTTTGATTCGAATTTATTTTTGTACCCCCCCCCCCTCACTTCTTTTATAAACATAGTTATTTCGCAAGGTACTTCCTAGAATATTGCAATTTTCCTCCTAATATACGCCATTTGCAAAAAAAAAGAGAGAAAACCCTACTTTAATTATATCTAGGCCTTTTGTGGCTTAAACGCTAAAGGCTTTTATCAATAGAGGAAAATGGATTCCAAACCTGTTGCTAAATGGAGGAATTTTTCACTTAAACCACAATAATCTTTACTTCCCTGACATACGATTAAATAAAATGAATTTTCTGTTTATACTAGGGACACCCATATAGGATCAGAGGGGTTCAAAGATAGAGATAATGCAAGAATATCAGTGCGTAGCACACGCTTCTTGATTATACCCGAGTTCGAGCCCGTGACCACCAAATACGGAGGATGCGGAAAGGTCAGGGAATGACCACCGCATATCCCCGGAGCAATATGGCCTTAGTTGCTAATGCGCCTAAAAACCAAATAACAAACAAGCAAGAATATCAACATATTTAGCAATCACGTGATTTTGTACCATGGACAATACAATATACCCTCGGTTTGATCACCCGATTAGCAGCTAAGCTTTAATAGAGAATCCTCCGCCCCCACCGCGCCCCTCTGATGATATTGTCTTCAGTGGTCGAATGAGACCCGACTAATTCTTAACATCCTTAATTTTTCAGTTCGAACACTGTTCCTCTTGAAGTTTCAAAAGCAGCTAATTCTTGCGTACATCGAATATACCAACGTCATGTGGAATTGGTTATTAAAATCGATCTAAACATTTGGAATCGATCCAGTTTTGAGTAGTTCACCTTAGGGAGGTGATCATACTGAACACTGTTGCCTAATCATAAGCTTTTCCTGTTTTTATTTGAGGCAGTAATAGTAAGGACTAAAGTACTGAGGGATGAGCAACTCCAGTATGCGATTCTCTATCGAATTCTGCACTTCGGACCAGTCAGAAGCTTTGGTCTAAATCCGTCATCATTCAACTATGGGTAGTAGAACATATTTAGCAATGGCCCAACTAGCCCCATTAATCTTGCCAATTCGTGAAATGCATCGCACAGGATCAGAACTCGAGAATTCTCAACAATGAACTCAACACTATGGTACCATTGTTCAGCCGCCAATACAGTATTTGGGTCCAAGCGCTTATCAGTCGAGCTGGTGACTTATTAGCAAGGGGATATCGAGAGTTTGGTAGACGGATTAGTTTCTCCAATCCTGGGTTATGGGGAACTAAAGAAAGAGAAACTGGAGAGGAAAGACTGCCCCGGTGAGGCTGTTTTTCCCAGGGGAGGCGTACTCGCTCTGAAAGCCCCTGACTATAAATACCTTCTGCCTGCACAAGCGTACTCATAGGTCAATTTTCTCTAGTTTTAACTCCATTTCTTATATACTGTATATATATGAGCCAAAACATAATGTTTTGGCTCGTGAGGCGCCTTTCGCTGTGATAACTGTCTGGACCCGGCATGGCATAGACTCCGCGAGTGCACGGAAGTTGTCCTCAGGTAGCGGCCAGGGGAGCACACGGAATGCTTTTCAACACGGGGCGTTGTCTTGTTGAAGGAGTCCAGTGCGATCTTGATACACGGTCACCATGGAGGGCAAAACTTGGTCCAATACAATATCGAGGTAGGATCTGGCGGTGACGGTGTGTTCAATGAGGATGAGGGAACCCAGTGACGTCCATAAAAACGTTCCCCAAACCATGGTACTACTGCCGCCTCTTTTCGTCCAACCGTTCAGTTTGGAACATTGATTCATAACTCCAGTTGTCCAATGTCCAGGAACGGTGCTTCCATGCCCACTGCAGGTGGAGGAGCCGATGATGGTGGTCAACATGAGCAGGTCGCCTATTCCTTAGACCTATCCATAAGAGCGTCCGCTGGATAGTGTGCTCGGAAATGGTTCTCTGTACGCCCTGATTGTATTCTGCTGTTAACATGCTGATCATGAGTCGTCTGTTGTCCCGGATAGCCCCTGCCAACCGCCGTTCGCTTCGACTGTCAACCAGTGGTGGTGGTCTCTCCATCCGGACCATTGGGTGGTTGTGTTGCAATTGCTGAGATAACCCCCTTTCCCAGCCTTCTTAGCGCTGCAAATCATTCCCCGTTCAAAGTCCGTCAGGTCCGATCCTTTTCCCATTGCATGGGTTCGTACTGATGAATTGACAGACACTATCTGTGCCGTCACTATATATGCTTCGCTGGTTGGTGGCTTTACTCCTACGTGCTGTGTCCATCTGTGGAGACGGGGCTGATCATATGTTGGCTCATGAGTGTAGTTACGGTACGCTGAAACGTGACTAACTCATATATAGGCATATCCGCATACTTTTTTTATAAGAGCATTATATTTATTCATTCGTTATAAAGCCTTACAGAAATGACCAATTTAACATTGTTAACTGAAGACATAAACAGCCGGATATACTCTTCTACTCTTTTTTTGCTGAAGTATTAACTGCCTAGCCTATAATTACTACACATATCAAGAGAATGAGCAGTTGGTGTTGAACTGGCCTGAAAAGGTGTCTCATTTCCGCTGGTACGAGTTCTTTCGATCGAATCTTAATTAGATTTATGCACTAACAAATCTGCTACTTGCCCGAAGCCAGTATTAGACAAACAGATTTTACATCTTAATTGATCAACAAGATTATTTGTTTGCGTGGTGTTTTAGGAGTCGTTTACTGTGTCATTGGGGCAACCACACGTGGCTGTGCTATGTCTGATGTTGGCAATAATCCAAACCAGTTGACAAGTAGAAATGATTAAGTTAAATGTTACTTTGTTGTGGTAGAATTGGCAGCGTGATAAAGATCTTTTGTGACGTTCTATTGCTGATAGGCATTAAAAAAAAAAAGCAAAAAAAAAAAAAAAAAAAAAGCAAAGTAAAAATTCTTCCAACTTTGAAACCTGATGTAAAGCTACGCCCTGTACGAACTTGGCAATCGGAAAGACGGTAGATAGTTCCCTGACAAGCAATTCATGTTCTCTTCAGTAGTTAAAACGACCTCCAAACATAATCAACACTATTCATCTTCCCTACGTTTAAAAAAAAAAACAACTCTTTATAACCAATAAAATATTTCATTATTTTCTTGTTCGTGTAGCCAACTCAGCCCACACTAACTTCGGTTAAATTATAGATATCAGAGTTAATGTTCATGGGGCTCAGTTGGTAGACTGGTGACAAAGCAACTGAGGCCATGAGGTGCTAATATGTATTATTTTGTTTTCGGGAGGGGGAAACTAGTACCGAGAAAAACTCGACAGGCTGTTCTCATTATAGATGGGATTCGAACCAGGGTTAGAATTCCATTTAGAATCGCTCTCCATTCTTAAACGACTATCAAGTGACATAACGACTATCTGATGGAAGTAATCTTACATGGAAGGAATATGGCCCCCTCCGGTTTTGAAAAGCCTGAGGTCCTGTTGTAGTGAGATGAGAAGTATTCGTAATAAAATCTGTCATTCAATCAAAGTTATACAAGACGATGCAAAGTTCTCCTAACCCAAATATGAGTAAAACTTGTTCCTTTTTAGTATCACATATTATGCAATCAAGTAATTACAATGACAATAATAAAGTACTTGTATGTATAATATATTACAGATGCGCGTGACGAACCAGACAGGGTTCCGGTGCGCTTCAGTCCACTCTGAGCCTCTGTTAGCATAAACTTAATTCTATTCGAAAAAGGCGTAATTGGTGGTAAGTACTGTTCTTAGGGCCCGCTTCCCATGACCTTCAGCAATTTAACTGTTTTGGCTTTTAGCCAAAAAAGATTGGACGCTCCTGTATATCATGAATATGATAGGGATTGACGGAGGACTAAATTCTTAGGTCCTCGCGGGCAGCACAATTAGTATAATCACCATCCTCTCCGGGTGGAAAAGAAGACCTGAATTCGAATCCCCTCAATGACGCGAGGAATTTTTATGGGCTTTTTCACAACGTGGCTGAGTTAGTCAGTCTCAGACAAGGATAGCATGGTTTTTTTTCTTCCGGAAACTGATTTTTTGTACAGTATAGAGAACTTCGAACAAAGAACACCCAATTTGCAACCATTATATATAGTGCAATATATATTGAAAACTATAACTGAAACTATATCCTAAAACCCTACAAAAACTATACTTGAATAAGATATACCCGTTTTCGATGCAGGTTTTCACGGTTATTTTTTGGGTAATAGCAATAAAAGTTGATTATCTTCAAGTTTTTTTTTTTTTTTTTCGATGAACAGTAAAGGGCTTTGTTTTATTATTTATTTTATTTTATTTAATTTTTTGTGTTATGTTTACGAATGCTGCCTGTTCCACGAAAACGGGTTATTAAAAGTGTTAATAATCGCAATATATATTATTTTTAAATTTAGCTTTCACGTTCAAGAAGAATTTTGAACAAAGATCGTTCGGCTATAAACACACCCCTTCACACAGGAAATGGCTTCGTCACTAACAAACCAGTATGGATAAATTTGTGTAAGTGTAACCTAATGTTATGTAATATATGTGAAAGGAACCACGCGAAGAACAATGGTTCTCCTCGTGAAATACAGTGTTTTTCAACCTTATAAATAAATACAACGTGCCGTATTTATAAGGAACACAATAAGTGCAGATTGCTGTGATTCCAATTAGTTGGATAATTGAAAAATTCTCACTAAAATGCCACAAGGAAACAATTAACCCAAAGGTGGAATGATCATGTTCAGGGTCGGTCTCGGGATTTTCTAAAGAGGGAAGGGGCTAAAGCAGTAGAAGATGATTAAATCAATGTTCCGGGGAATCATGATGTAGGTGTAAAAAAAAAAAAAAAAAAAAAAAATCCACATTATTCTGATTATAATGTGGGAAAGGGCTATGTATAGTCTCCTTTGAATCGCTATCCGTGAATGGGACAGCATAGTGCATGAAAGTATTATTCTCTACACGGCGTGAAAAAAGCCCGGGTTCAAATCCCGATAGAGAAACGAAGATTTTTTTTATTTATTACAACTTGGCTCAGTTAGTCAGTCTCGGGCAAGGGTTGCTTGCAAGGGGTCCAGAAAACAGACGGTACAATGTGGTCTAAGTCGCTGATGTGCCTAAAACCCTACAACAACCCTATCTAGGATCACCCCTGATCATATTGACATTAGTAAAACTACAGCAACTTATTAGATCGACCACAAGAGGACAGTAGATAATAAAATGCCAGGTTTCTGACCCAAAAAAAAAACACACGCATACGTATGTAGTTGCTCATTAGCATAATGATGTTTATTTTTATATAAGAATATATATCCTTCTGTTTTAGGAAACGAACGTTTTTCCATCTAATATGCATAATGGTCTGAACTAATGAAACGCACACAAAACGAGTTGATGCTAAATTATTGACGTAAGGATGGAAGGAATATTCGTGGTAGTTTAACCTTTCAGTGTTTACTCAGGTTTTTAAACAATACCAAGGACTTGGTATTCAAATGGAACGGATGTTTGCTGGTACCATTAAGCGTCTTCGCCGAAATTTCTCTAATCGGTTGTCTAAAGAATTCTCTACAGCAAATTGACATCGTATTTTGTATTTAAATACACTGAGGGATTTTAAAAAAAAAAAAAAAAAAAAAAGCACTTCGATAGCCATTTGCGGAAAAAACGTAACATTTTAGTTTTTCCTTTTTTTTTTTGTAATTTATTTTTGTCTATGTTGAAATAAAAATAAGAAAGAAATGCTTTCATAAAATGGGAGAAGTGAAGAATGCGCTCCAGTTAGGAGGGTAGCTTTTGATAAAACGTACGTGTATATCCTTGAAAGCATTCTATTTGCTGACGCCTTTTTACGAAGCTGGACGTCACAACAGTGCGTTTTTCTGCAGTTAGAAACAATAAAAACACAAAAAAAAATAAGTTTTTTGCAATATGTCCTGTGTGGTGACCTTTGAGGCTCATTTAAGATTTTTTTTTTTAGATTAGATTAAAGTGTGTTTTTTTTTTTTTTAACGAGCTGAGGCTTTGATAAAGATAGTTCTCTGTTAGTTGATAAGCCTGTTCACAAGGGATAATCTATTTGTACTGTTATTTTCCTCAACTATTATTTCACACTTTGGCAGGTTTGTGGTGGTCACGTGACAACGTTGGGAAGAGATCATTGCTGTCAGACCACTATATCTCTATCTAATCAGTATTCGTTGCTTTTTATTTATTTTTTTTTTTTCTCCCTTCGTCTTCTCTTTTACGTTATTACTTCGAATCAGTATTTACAAGGAAAGACAAACCTTTATCACTTTATCTGGTATTTTATAATTGGGAAAATAAAGGACTTTCATATGCTGTTTAAAATTCTTTTTATTTGTATGCCCAGATCGTTTTTTCGAGAAAATTCCCTATAAAGAAACTGTCCGACAGTATGTAGGCTGTACTTATTTAACGAAATGGTCTTAATTCTCAGAGTAGTATACAAACTTGCCTTAATATTGTGCTATTTTCAAACAGCTAGCTTTGTCAAAATGTTAACTGACCATTTGTTTAAAAGATGAGACTGCTATGATAGCCTGTTTTAGACTAATTGTTCTCATCAGATAGCTGGTGCTCTACTGACAGCACGCAGACAAAGTTCGATGTGAGCTGTCATATGGTATACGACATGAGTTTTCAAAGTTGTAATATAGTTAACGCTATCTGCTGATAGTAGTGCAATACAGGGCAAACTCGTTGAGAAGGCAAGTTCGTTCTGCGAAAATTAATACCAGTGCATTTTAAATCTTGTTGCTGCAAAAACAGATAAAAGAACAAGATAGCAATTATAAATGTTTACAGAATGTAATTAAATTCGATTATTTGTGCTCGATATTTATTAAAATATCCTCTAAAACTGTTGAACAACAGGTATATTTCCTGAAATACAGCAATTATTGTTTTGTCCGCCCGTCCGTACACATGTAATAGTGGCCTTAGTTGCTAATGCTCCTAAAAATCAAACAGCAACACATGTAATAACTCAACTCTCAATAGATGGGTTTTCACGGTATTTTAAATTTGGCTCTTTTAGAAAGGTCAGAAATCGGACAAACAAAAGTCCAGCAATTATTATTATTTTTTTTTTTTTCCCATACATATTACACAGGTTGTCTATATACTGTAGCTGAAGCACCTGGATATTGTTCATTGCCACGAGCTGGTTGAAGGAATGAATGGGGCAGTGTCGGATGCTCAGTAACGAAATGTTCTCTGTTCGCGTATAAAAGTTGTTGCTTTATGCCCCCTTTTTTTAATTTTATTATTTATTTTCCTTTTTTTTGTCGTTAAAAATCATTAATTTGCTAATATACATGAAATGTAACGCACTGCACAGATCAACCATCTTTTTTAATAATGTTAAAGTTCTGTCTTTTTTTTTTTTTAATAAATTCACTGTTAAATATTTAGGTTTGGGATTGCAAATTGCATCCAATATTTTTTAAATATTGATATATCCGAAAAAACCCCTCAAAATATAGTTTTGTTTCTATACTACAAAACCTTAGTCTTTCCTTTTATTTTTGATAATAACCAGTTATTAAGGAGAAGAATGTAGTACAAGACTAAAATCTAGAGGTTCAATCAGAAGTCTACTTCCAAGAGAGAACCGATTTGGTATCATGTCGCAATTAATTGCACTTTCATATATTTTTGCATTAATAATTATATTTAGACATTACTACATTTTATACCTATTTTGTAAATTTTAAGTTGTCTGTTAAAAGTTATTGACCTTCAAAGTGGTCCCATTCACACACGCTTCCCTTGACATGCAGAGATAATATTTATATAGAGCTTTGGTCATAGACAAAACAATGATATTGGGCATAACAACTGTGGAGGAATATTTAGACAGTTTAATTTAGTTCACACCAAGGGTTGTATCCAACTAACACTAACGATTATTTTCATAGAATTCGGACCTCCTTAACCTGTGTGGAGCTTCACGTAACAAGTGGTTCGACTTTGGAATTGTCTAGAGTTTAGCTTCTTCTTAATGGCAGGTGTTTCGAATATCTCTTGTGTTTCCTATTCCTTTTTTTTTTTTTTTTTTGCTGATCTGAACTTCCGTCTGGTTAAGTGTACATCTCCTTTGTTATCTCTTGTTACGTTAAAGTATCGACAGACAGACTTTGATTATCTAAGTCACTACGATGATAACTAAATGGAGATTACAGGGATAAGAACCTTCTTTTCTTCCCCTCACTTAGCTATGATAACAAGGCTGCAAGACACTAGAGTATAAGTTTTTTGCACAACTCCTGTGACTGCTTATTTAATGGGGAATCAGTTTCACGAGAGCCCAACTATTCTATGTACTTAAGTTTATTCTGAGTTGTATATATGACGTCATTTGTTTGCATTTTTGCTAAATAACTTTTTTTTTTTTTTTTTTTTAGGGAGATGGATTAGTGCCTTTCCACAGTAATGCACTGGCAGGGCCCTTAGCTATGCTAACAACAAAAGAGGTAGGTAATCCACGTGAAGTTCATATTAAATGTAATATAATCATGAGTAGATAAGAAGAAACCATTATTTTTCTGTTTAAACTCCGAGACAGTCACATGGGAGATCAGAGGACTTCGCAAGATGTATAACAATATTACCGTATTTTGTGGAATCATGAATTATCTACCTTCTTATCAACATTTTTTTTCCTGTTTTTCCTGGTGGTGCAACAAAAGCCTGTGGCTTCCTTGCACGAACACGTAGCGTGCGAAACTTTGTACTTGTGAATGACCATTCTGCCAGAGCAACTGCTACTGTAAAAAATTTGGACATTGGATATTAGAAAAGCAAAAATATGTGGTGTCACAGGGATGCTGGTTCAATTTTGACTCAAATGCTTTCAACCAGTAGTTGGAAATTCAAATGGAGTGATACTCGTAGGATTCTCAACAATTTAAGATATGTGAACTAGCTTCACCAACTACTTGCTCTCCCCTCTAAAATTTTAAGCCTGTCGTAGTAATTGACGTAAGAAAACAGACAACCAGCAGTAGAAACTAATAGAGAAATACAGGTGTGTTTCGAGTGGTGGGAGTTAAAGGACATAGTGGGGAAGAGGGGACAAACTGCAGGATGAATGTGGGAGTAAACTATCGGGGAAAGAATCTTTTTTTTTTCTTTCCTGTTCATCACCTGCTTCCCGCATCAACAAATGTTCAACACCTGTCTACATATAACTCGAAAAATGGTATTTCCTCTCCAAAATATAACCTGCACATGTGGATGTGTTAATATCATCTGACTGTAACCACACGGTCATGCATCTACAGATGCGTTTCCATCCTTTGACTGTACTGGTGATATTTAAAATTTAGCTTACGTGTACACCATGAACTCGTGTTAACTGTGCAAGAAATGTTAGACGAAGAAGATTTCTTAAATGAAACTGGCGTTGGTACTAAGAGGTTTATGGGGGAAAAGAATATCCTCTCATACTTTGAGTACGCCATTTTTATTCTGATATTTCTCCCATCCCCTTCTTGATTACTGTTCCCAGTGTTTATGTTTATTTTAAACATTAAAGTTCCTATCGGAATAATAAATCCGTTTCGTTGCTTTTTAGGGTATAACCGGATTCGACACTGGAAGGGTGTTAATGTAAATTTAATGGGCAAAACTTTTGCTGAACTATTCCAGCCCATATTTTACAAAGTAAACTATCATGTAAGAAGTTCGGCGTTTAAAAGTTTCAGGGATGTATTTCAGGTCAAATGCATGACTCCACTTTCTTCTCTGGGTATTTGCCTATCTCTAGGTATCGCATAACGTTGAATAAGAAATAGGCGACCCTCTCATTTAAATGGTAGAAATAGTACTAGGAAGGGAAGCGCTTTAGCATTCTAAAGGAGTTCCTGCGTCCTTTGATAGGTCATTTTGTGATACCTGTCGAGAATTCAAAGCAGGTCGAATTTAAAAGATGCCAAAGATATTCTGCTGTTAGAAGTCTTATCGGTACGTGTATAGACTTAGAAGACCATGTTTTCCCTTATGGCTGTATGCAGAATGCATTTTTTACAATTTTGGTACGGTTATTTGCGTACATCACTGTACAACTGTATAAGGAGGGGAACACTTCGAAGCAATTCATTTATTTATACACTAAATAAATATGTGAAGAAAATATCAAATCACAGAATGCAGACCGTCCCTCATGGCAGTTCGGGGAACTACAAGAACTCGTAACAAGTAGAAAAAAGGGTAAGCAAGATGTATTTTTGTCGATTTACAGTGCAATTAAAGCAGAGATTGATATCAAATACATCTCTTCACTCGTCTGAGAAGTGGCAATAAATTAGAACATGGTGACCTCCTAGGTTTTTTTTAATTTTTTAGATCACTTCATATGCACTTTGCTTAGTAAATACAAAAGAGCTGTGTGGAGACTTGAAGTACTTTTAATGTCTTGTTTGTCACGCTAAGTGACGACTTTTTAATGACCCATTCGACTCGGTTACATTTAAACATGAGACTACTTGTAAACAAATTCAGTATTTCCTTTCTCTTGGCCTTTAGCCTCGGTGAGAATTTTTCTTGGAGCTGCATAACTTCCTGGTTTATGATATAAACAGCGAAGAGGTTTTTATTTCTTCCCTCTGTTAACTCCTCCATAATCAGTCTATCTATACTGATATGCAAAAGATGTGCTAGATGCAAAGCACCTGGACCCCGACACAGAAGGGACATCCAAAAAAGTGTGTTAAAGGGTTATAACAAAAGGTAAGAACCTCTCAAAACCAACCATGTACCTAAGTTGCAGGATATCACTGCACAATACCGTTCCTCCAAATGGCGTTTCGGTACAGTGTAGAGGAAACGAAACTTCTGGCTTAAATTAATCCTGCTGTTCGCCATCTTTGACTGCTCCTGGAATGTTTAAGAAGGGTGACATATCTCTTTTGCACATAAGCGACTGAAAGTCGGACCCTGTTGGATGCTAACTGCTATTCTTGTCAGGTGGTTGCTAAACATTCCAGGAGTTATAATGGAACTCTCTGAAGATGAGTTTGAAGCTGTCCACAAGTGGACATCGAACTAATGAATACTTCAAATGTAAGATTTTATCGAGGTCTGTTGCAATACATTAAGCCATTGTGAATACATGAGATGATTTAGATGAGATGGTAGCTCCTTTTATGTAATGGTTATACTTTTGAATAAATATAGCATCATTGACTGTTCCAGTTTTATACAGATAAGTAATGGTAATGTAGTGGTCGGTTTACCATATGCATGGCAAATGATGGTCCTAAATTAAAAACTGCTAATGCATGAATTAGTCTCTTGATTATTATTATTTTATTTATTTATTTTTATTTATTTTTTTTTTTTTAGTTAAAAACTTGCGATAAAATTTCTCAACGAAATGAACAGTGCTGATCATCACTGAAAGAAAATGTCTAAAAATCTGAGGGAAGTGAACGCAAGTGCATTGCTATATGGACGTCCTTAATCGTCAACCTTTTCTCCTAATCACATTGTATATTAATTTAGCAAAGGAAAAAGTGATCGTTCTTTTTTTGGTGCTTATCGATTTTCATGGTGTGTACAGTTCGGTTTAAAATAATATCAGAAACTACAAAGATCAACTGTAATCACTTTGTACTGTATATGCGAACCTGTTGGATCCTAATTTCTACGCAGCTGACGGAGATGTAATACCTTCCTGATACCTTTCATGCCTAATGTGTGTTTTCAAACACCTACAAAGATTGACACCTTTTAACCTTGCTTTCTTTTGTTTTAACCGCCCAAAAGTGTTCCCCGCTATCCTCCCAGCTTGGTTCAGTGATCTGTAAACCGGTCCACCTGTCAACTGACGCGAATTTCTTTATATCAACAACTCGTCATTGGCTGGAATGTTACTAAATCAATAGACTACGTTACAAGAATATTCGTGCTTCAAAATATTGAAGACTGTGTTCAGTACATGGCCACCTGAAGGAAAAAATCCTCGGCTGGAATGTTTCTAAATCAATAGACTACATTACAAGAATATTCGTACTTCAATACATGGCCACCTGAAGGAAAAAATCCCTCTCCTATATAAAAAAAAAAAAAAAAAACTATGATCATGTCTATACAAGAGAATACAGTTTAATGGTTACTATTATATTTTTTTTGTTCTTATTGAATCGCGGTAAATATTTTGAATATTTGGCTGCTATTATGATATTGTTATATGGTCTAAGAAAGTCAGTAAGATGAATTTTTTTCATTTTCATGAACATACCTACCCATTCATTATTATCACGTAACTTTATTGCTGCATGTGTCTAAGTTTCTGCGATATAAAGTTGGCAATATTGGTACTGATGATCGCTATTTTAGATTATGCCACTGACGCACTGAACTATATGCATCATGAATTAATTATCATTTAATCGAAAATTGCATTTCCCTACATTTGTTTTTTTTTTTTTTTTTAATATCGCATTTGTATATGTGATATGTGATTTGTATAATTAAACCAAATAAATTTTAAATAAAATAAGCAAATTTTAAAATAGAATATACAATAAAACAATGCATGTAATACGGAAATCATGTGCAACTCCTTGAAATACTAATAACATTATTGCAGTTATGCAATTTAAAACGTTTCTGATTATAATCAAAATATAATTACATATGATTCAGTTTAAGCTTTTCTGCGTTAATGAAAGTCTCCCCACTGATCAGCCATCAGGTCTGATATTGTACCGTCCATAATATCTCTTTCCCATTTCCTTGATGTGAAATCGTTCTTATTGTTTTTCACTAAAAATTAATAAGATTGATTTCTGAGAATATTAGAAGTGGGGTTTGAAACTCTTACTGCAACCACCTTTTAAAATTTAGTCTGTTTTCGACAATCTTTTTGATATTTGGATCCTTGTTTTTCAAGAAATTCTGATTGATAATATTTTTGAAATCAACCCATGCTTCTCTTTCAACTTCAGTTGAAAGTGTTTCCTCCAACTTAAAAGCATCCATTTGTTAAAATGTGCTCATGCAGTACATCTGTAACTCTCACAAGTTGCCTCAAAACTCCATAACCTCAAATAAACAAACCAAAGTTGTACATTATTAGAAACACCTTTTTTCTCCTATAATGGCAAGGATTAGTATACAGTACAATATTTGGGAAAAAAAAAAAGTTCGTCCCTCGTAAAGGGAAAATTTTGATTTGTCGTTACACTGCATACTTCAACGTTCAAACTGAAGATCATTTATATGCTAATTAAGTATTCAATTAGCGAGTACATTGTTTAGCATTAGTAAGGACATGATGCAAGGAAGCAGAAGTTTTTATCATTAGCCAAAATAAATAAATAAATAAATAAATAAAAATAAAACTGTATTTATGCTATTCCCACAAGGTAACTATCTAATTCAGCTTTAAACTTAGCCAGACTCACTGCCTGTGTCACATAGTAAGACAATTTATTCCAGTGCTCGAGGACTCGCATGGGTTGAGCACGCTGAATTCTGATGGGATCCTTCCACTTGTTCAGATTACGAACCTAAGGGGGCATAAATTCAAATTAAGAAAGGACAGATGTAGAATAGATGTGCGGAAATTTGCCTTTAGCCAGCGGGTGGTTAATTGCTGGAACAAACTTCCATCTGTCGTTGTGGAAGTTGATAGGTTGAATAAATTTAAGGAGGAACTGGACAGGCATTTGGAGGGAATGGTGCGTTTTTTTTTTTTTTTTGGCTGATGCTGCATAAGCTCATACACTTGCTTTCTTACATCAGCACTTCTGCAGGCCAAGGAGATCTCGGAGTCTATTAACGCTCTCATTAAGTGTCCCCCACAGAAGCTTAAACCAAAATTCACGATTAAGTGACTTGCTTATATATAATAGGAGCAATTTATAAATATATAATGTAATATAATCCAGATCGGATTAATGCCATCAATATTAAATTGTACATTACATCCGTAGTAATATATTTTATTATAGCCTAGGTAAAATAGGTGTATATACTATTTAATCGGATATTATGTTAGTTATATTGGTAGAGGCCGAAAATGTAAACAACCGAATCTGCTCATGTATAAATATACGAACATATGTAATTTAACATGCTGACCACAATAGACCTGTAGATCAAATCACCCAAGTAACTATAATAGCCAATACCGGCTTCCGTGGCCAAACCTATTAAAGAATACTAATTAGCAATACGATGTAATGATAAAATAATACCAATAGTTAATTATAGGTAATAGGATACATTGAAAGGGACTTTATCGAGGGCTAACCCTCTCAATATATCCCACTCATAATTAACTGAGCTATCTGTTTCTGTTATCATTTGCCTGTTAACCTGGTCAAATATATAATATTAAAAAAGTTTAGTGGTTAAGTATTTAGGTAGTAATTTAGTAGTTAACAGGACCGATAGCTACAACACACATATATATAGAAAACTTGAAGAAGCAAAATATCTAGAAAAAAGAGAACAAATATTCATCTATAATTTTCATATAAATTGGTACAAAAGAAGCTATAGCTAAAATAAGGAGAACGGAAATAAGGTTTAAATATAGTAATAGTACCTCAATCCCCCTCGAATTGCTCTAATAGATCATGAGGTAAGAAAAATAGGATTAGATAGTAAAAAGTAAAGAAAAAGCGCTAATGTAAATGTACGTAGGATAGGATAATACCGGGAGCGTAACTTCCCGTCCCTTATAGTAAGGGATCCTGGTATATCATAAGGATAATATATGGCATAACATAGAAAAATATAGCGAACAGGGGAATGGCTAATTCCTACAAGCTATATATACATAGTGGTATAAAGGCACATTATATTCAATAAATCTGTATAAAACGCCAAATAGATAAAGATTAGGAGATAGCAAACATCTTACCACAAAGAAAAGTAATATTAGAAAGACCGCATGGTAGTGCGCATGTTACTATATCTCCGATGATAGTTGATACCAGCGCCCTCGCAGTTCTGACATAAATTAAATTAAAAAAATAAACCAAAAAGAAGGAGCGCCCTCTAGAATTATGGTTAATAGTGTAGAACTAAGGGGGACCCTTAATGAGAGCGTTAGTAGACTCCAAGATTTCCTTTGCCTGCAGAAGTGCTGATGTCTCTCCAATCCACAAAGGTGGTGTGATAAAGGGTAGTTGGGTAACTGTAGACTAGCGAGTTTGACTTCTGTGATTGATTCAGGACCATCTTAAATAGATCCTGCACGTAGATTTATTATTTTTTCTTTTCTTTCCAACCACTTCAGGATTCAGCGCCAGAGGCTTCTTCAACTTGGCCAGTTAAACTCCTGAGGTCTAAATTAAGTGTGGACTATGAAAGTCATTACTCAGGTTAGGGAAACTCCGCTGACTACACTTTCCCTCAGATTTTACTGCTTGTTCTTTGAGAACTGCTAATAAAAGCTGACCGCAATTGGGTCATGAAAACTTCGGCTCCGGCTGATATTCATTTCAAGCCTCTCATGCCACGAAAACATCAACGAAATGCTCCACACTGTCTTTTAGCAGTTGCCGCTAATATGTCTGCGTGTACAGCAGTCAGCCATTAATGATTTAATTATCAAATTTTGGCATGACTGTCTGCTTGAGCGTCTTGTGGCCCGCTTAAGAGTCCCAACGGTCTGATAAACTCATATGCAGCCTTTTTAATTATAAGTGAACGTATGCCATCCTTCCCTAGAGCCCTGCTCTTTCTTTAATTGCAGTAGCCTTTTCTAACGAATGCTTCTTTGAGATCATTATATCAATTATTTCACAGTAATCTTGATCGTAAACATTTCCTGGAATGTTGAACTTACTTTCGATTGTAAATACCGACGAGAAGTATCTGCCATTTCTGTTCGGCTTTCTATAGACCATTCATTTCAACCAGTTAAGGAGCCTATTTGATTTAAGAGTTCCTTGTCCCTGTTCTTAACTCTCGCTGTAAGTGGTTGATTGAAGTTGTCCATAATGAGAAAATCGTACTTATCAGCCCATTCGATCTGTCTAAAGATTTTTTTTTATCATACTCCTCAGTCATTTGACCCATAATATATCCCAGCTTAATATTTTGTATTTATTTTTTTATGCTCCCTTCAGTTTATCAAATTTGCTGACTAACAGCCCGCCAAACACTGAGGTCCACAGCTCCTTCCGATTGCATAATTGTATGTTTTTTATATATACATATATTTGTTGAAGGTTTTAAGAGACATTTTCTGTGATCAGGTTATTCAATTACGTATCCAACAATATACTCAACAACAAATCAAAACAAACAGAACTTTATTGATTACAAACATACTCAAATATTTGCAGTTATATGAATTGTTCAAAACATAGGATGGGTACTTACTCCCAATAAAACTGTCTTCTCAGACACTGTTTTCAAACCTTGCCTTGTCCACATGAGGCAGGTTGTTCAATGAATACACAATCTGATTTTTTTCTCTCTCTCTCTCTAAGCAATTAACAACTAAGACTAAGTAAACGTCGACGCACTGAATTGGATTGTGCCAAGCTCCATCTGCAAACGAACACGTCATTTTTATGGCTATCTTAGTCAGTATGTTTTCTCCTACTTAACATGTGGTAGAAGGCCAGCATAAATTTTCACTTACTAAATCTCTTATTTATTATTATTTCTTCAAACCTCCGCCGCTTGTTAGAACTCTCCTGGGTTCTTCAGTTATGCGGAAAACTGGATAATCTTCCGATCTGATTTGTCTCCTTCAATTCTCTGTTCAAGGTTAAATCAGAGATTCTGCGACCCAGGATAAATTTTGCATAATGACTAGTTGGCCACACCATCTGTTTGTTTTTGGCCATAATCTGTCACTCCTCTTTTCTCCACTTTCCTTTACAACACGATATTCCGCAACCGAATTGACATCTGCATTACCCTGATCTGACTCGGGTAACGCTGTAGCCACCTTTCGACAGTTTTGATCACAGGAATCACTTCTTCATCCCATTTACCTCTCCCAAACACGTAGTATTCACCGAAATGAAGTTTATCTTGAATCTCTCTGAGTGGCACCATATTACGGTAAGTCCAACTGCATTAGCTGATATGATCAAAAGCTCAAATTCATTTAATTTGTTTACAACGCTCCTACTATTGTTGAATACGCAATTTACGTTTTGTACGTTACTGCTTTTGACAGCCATCACCACTTTCTGTAATTACTTAAAAGTGTTTTTTTTTATTTCTGGTAAATTTTGCTTCCCTTGGTGTTTAGGGCAATTAATGGTTACACGCAAGCACTCTCCCAGGAGTGCAAGTATAATTTTGTCCTATGCCACTGACCTGAGTCGGTCGCGTATCGACTTCCCTAAACCTTTAATGACTCTTCAGTGATATTTCCAAAAACCCTTGCACGCACCTACTATGTAAGTGAATGTCTTTGCAAAATATTTTTTTACCAACTGAGGCTGGCCATGCTCAGCAAATTTCTCCCTACAAGCCTTGCACAGTTCCTCAAGCCTAAAGTTAATCCACAAGGCTTTCATCATGAAATTCCGCTTGTCATGTCTGCAAGAACCGCAGACCCAAGAGCATTTTGGCCTGTCTTCCGATACTCTTCAATATGATATTATTTCTTAACAAATTCATTGGTTCTTTTAAGCTTTAAATCATTCGTCCCCATACGTATTACCAAGCTAGAATCCCTCTACCAACTACGGTTATATTAATAAATCTAAAAACAAGAAAATAATTGCAGATCGCCGGTTTTTACATGTCACATGTTTGGGTTATTCAGAGTATGGTGTAAAAAAGGCATAATTGATTGAATTATTTACCGAACACTGCTCTTTAAGTCCAAAAAATAATAATAATAAAATAACTTGGCAGTCGGTGGAATAACTGTACAAAAGTAGGCGGTGGTGGTTGCATTCAAAAATGGTGCATTTACCATGTTTCTATAAGCACTGAACTGTACTAAAATTTCGCCTACAGTATTTGATTATCTCTCATGTTTTCTAACGTCTGTATGATTGGTCCTAAACCAAAAATAAATTGTGGAAAATGAATATTCTTGCTTTATTCAGAGATTTGGTGAATATTGCTGTGTTCTACAGAATCTAATAGAACTTTTCTTTGCATTTTTAGGGACCTCCTGCACCTCAGTCGGCACAACCCTTTAAGTTCACAGTGCCTGATACGTGTGAAAGAATAAAAGAAGAGTTTAGTTTCCTTCAAGCGCAATATCATAGGTGAGTTTCGATCGACTTCTATGTCTAAGATTGCAGAAAGAAGATAAACTATCAAAATAAGTTTTCAGTATCGCCGCTCAAAGAAACTATTATCATCATAAATTTTGTTAATATTTTAATTACGAAGGTAATTTATGCTAATGTGTTTTCAGCTCCATTATAAAGAGTGACGAGGGGGGTAAAAAAGATTGGCGGTTGAATCGGGGCATTAGATGAACGCCAACACCCGCCACAGAGACCTCATACATTATAATGGTGGGCTGAAAGAAATATCAATTAAGTGTTGGTTTCTTATTACTACCTAAAATTTTCTTAATGGATTTTGGAAAAATTTCTTTTTAAGGAGCTCGGATAATTAGAAGTTTAATTAAGGGTAATAACCTGTTTTATTATTATTTTTTATGAAGGGTTATTGGATCTCCGCATGAAACTTTTATCGGTAATGAAATGCTAGAATGTATTATGAAATTTCAAGAGTAATTTCACCTATGTCACAGACATGCGCACTGATAAAACACGGCTGTGTTCTTAATGGAAGAAGTTTGATTAATGAATCTAACAGTTCACAATTAAGTTGTTGCTTCCTTAGGAAATAAGGTGGTTGTTTGTACGTAAAAATGAATAAACCATTTTATGAAAAACAAACTGATCGTCACACTAAAGAATTCATTTAAAAAATTGGGAAAGACGAAGCAATGCACAATAGAGATTAAAATCAAATTCGCATTTATTTCTAAAGCAACAGTGGTCGTGTTTTTTGGTCCATAAGCGACGATAACTCCTTTAAATTATTTATAAGAGGGGAGGCTGAAAAGTTTCTGGTCTTCATTAGAAGCAATGCTGGAAAGTTGTGAAAAACTTATTTTTCAAAATAGTTTCACCCCCCCCCCCCTCAACAGATCAACAGACTTTCTGGCACGATCCACTAGCTTTCATAACCTGCTCAAATAAAATTCAGATTTTGACTCAAACCAGTTGTTGACCGCATCCATCATAACGTTGTTCCTATCAAATTTCTCTTATTTCAAGTCATTTTTCAGATTTAGGAGTAGAAAATAATCCGATGAGCCAAATCTGATCAGTAGGGCAGGTGCAGTAATAGTTCGAACCCCACAGTCAAGCAATGCTGCCTGAGTCACAAATGCTGCGTGCATTGGCGCATTGTTTTGATGCGAGATGAATCCTTTGTCCAATTTTCTGCTCCTCTTGCACTTCAATTCTTCGCGGAAACATCTCAGTAGGTTCGAAAAATATTCGGCATTGATAGTAGCACCTTGTTACAGGAAATGAACCATGGCCACCCCTTCTGTATCTCAGAGGACGGATGCCATGACTTTTCCAGACGACTTCTGCAACCGAAACTTTTTAGGAGGGGGAGAAGAGGAATGCTCCCACTGTTTCGATTGTTATTTTGTTTCGGGGTCAAAGTGGTACATCCATATTTCGTCAGTCAGTAGTGACATACCATCCCCAAAGCTGGGCTTCATTAGCTTCAAAATGCTGCACAGTCTCATGACAACACCTCACCTTTTTTTTTTTTTTTTCGCTACTGATCTATATTCAGCGCTTTAGGGACCCACCTCGAAGAAACCTTCATTCCTAAAACATTCACCGCAATATCGGGAGCTCATGGAAGAATGTTGCCTCAATGTGCTTCAGTGTTATTCTACGATCTTTCATAACAGGCCTCCCATTGCGGTGTGCATCTTCAACACTGGCTCGTCAACGCTTGAATGCTGCAACCCAGTTTCTGACCGGGCCGTATGAACGATAAGACTCCTGTAATGTTTGCTGTTCTTCATGAATTTCTTTCGGAGACATTCTCTTCAAATGAAGGTACTCAAATGACTACACAGTGCTTGATTCTCTCAACAGCCGCCATCTTAATTCACCTTCCACACTTGAACGCCCTCTGTAAAAGAGAATATACATGTAGTTACAAACCTGAAATCTGTAACGCGCAAGAAGGGTCACAGCATACATTGGCAATATTGTCTTTCATGAAAACCTTTGCGATCTATATTGGGCTAAAAACTGTTTCAGCCCCTCTCTTAGCTTCCTTTTTTTTTTTTTTTTTTTTTTTTTTTTTTTACTCAATGACACGTGCTTTCAAAAGATAATCTTACCATTAAGTGCGTATTTTACTTATTCCAAAAATAATCTGATAAACAGTTTGTATATTAATAAATAACGTTCATAAACATCACCTTTCTGAAGTATTATCAGATTAAAATTACAAGAGGATATAAAATACTGTAATTGTTCCTTAAATTGTACGACAGGCCTGTAGTAGAAATATCTGATACGCTAATGAAATAAAAAAAAAAAAAAGCGTTTTAAAAGAGGAATATAAATAAGCTGCCCTTTTTTTTTTTTTTTTTTTTTAAGTAGCGTCATTCCAATGCCTGTCATGTCTTTCGCTAACTGTTTAGCAAAGTTTTAGATACACAGCTGTCCTGACATATATAAAAAAAAATTAAAAATGCTTACACAAAGAAATGTCAGCTTCGTTTTTCAGGTGTTGTCGAAATGTTAATGAACTTCTAACCAGCGGAACCTCAAATCGGTATTCCAACGGAAGATGTGACAAGGACTCCCTGGGAGGCTGTCGTGTCGGTGTATGTGAGACGTGAAATGGTGCCAAGGATGACACCGTCCCGGAATATTTTAGAGTCTGGTTTTTCGTTTACCTTCGAATTCTAAAGGATGAAGTAGTTAGAGGAGAAGAAAGGGGAAAGCGTCGAGGAGGGTGAGGGGAAATAACAACTATCCATCACTGCTTCCTTTGTTGATAAGTGCGTTGCGCATATATATATAGACGCGAAGATAACTTTTCGCAACTTGTGAAGACAAGCAAAGATGACGAACATCCTCTTGTGACAGGAAGAACACTTACAGATAGCAAGATTGGCTTCTTCCCAAAAGAAGAAGAAGAAGAAAAAAATGGCGGAAAAAAAAAAAAAAAAAACACGTGACGTTCCTAAGAAGTAATCGAGTTATACGAACCTTGATATGATAGAATGAAGAGTTTCAAGAAATCGATCTGTCATCGTCTGATACACGATGAGATTGTAGGCATCATTTCGGTGTTGAAAGGATTGGTGTTAGTATTCTGTAACATTCGTTTATATGTGCTCAGTGCTGCCATCTGAACTTTTATAGCATTTTTTAAGCTTATTTGCAAATAGTTTCTGAAAAAATTATAAACAAAAAAAAAAAAAAAAAAAACAGGGATGTTGCGTTTGAGCCCTTGCTGACACCGAAGTACTTGAACTTTTAGCAGACCTTTCCCGTCGGCTTACGGACATAAACAATTACAGTGAGGAGGCTGGATAACAGTTCCCGGATCTGGGGAGGAAAAGGAAGGAGGGGTAAATCGGAAGGTGTGATCCAAATAAAGAGAGCGGAAACTACGTTTATCGATCTCGAGGGGACTTACGGGCGTGAACTACTTTTCCGTCAGTCATGCAGTTTCTGCTGTCATTCTTATTTGCTAACGTCATTCGAGGGGGAAAAAATAGTTCCATTCATTTATATAATCGGGATTTTTGGCAGCTTAATGCCCTTTTACGTCACACTTCAAAGAAACCTTGAAGCTAAAATTATGTACAGACCTTAGAAAAGTTTGAGTGGAGGAGGTGGCACCAGGTAGCGCTATCTTCGGGGTCATTAAACGTTCGGTGAAAGAAAGCACGAACACGAGATTACAAGGCGTAGCTTATCTCCTAAAGATTGTTGGATCCTAATATAGACCTCGACATTCTGTTAAAACACCCATTGTACATATATCAACTTGTATAATTGATTTACAAAATCTTAATTTTTCAAAAAAAATATTTACTGCTAGGATAATTTTGTATTTTTATACACTTTAAGCGTGCATAAGGCTATCACCTGATAAGTAACTTGACCTTATCACAAAAAAAAAAAAAAAAAACAACCCTTCCAGTCTAATATAGATCAATGAGGCGTACCTGTAGAATATGTATGATGGCAATTTTGTAACTGTTTTGTATTAGTAGAACCTTGGTCCTCTATAAACATTATTATTTATTTTTATATATAAATTCTTTTTGGTTCGTAATTTTAGTGGCATAAGTTACACTGAAGAAGTGTTACAGGAAGTACCACAAAACGTCCAAGAATAATCAGCAATTTTTTAAGAAATTAAAGGCAAATTATACTCCCCGTAAACATTACTTTTCCCTCTCCATAAGGCTTTCTTTAACAGCTTTTACTTTTTAAAACTATCATTATTTTTTTAAAAATATTGTAGTATGTAATTTTTTTTAAGTCTTTACAAAGTTCGAATAATATAGTAATGATGTCAGAAAAACGATAATGCATTACTGTTCTGACATCATTACATACCATTGGAAAAATTACTTTAAATGATCTGTGCAGATGCAGGCTATAACAGTAATTATCCTATTTTAGTCCTGATACTGCCGCTAAAATTTTAAGCAGTTCACGAAGCACAAAAAAAAAAAAAAAAAACTTAAATATTAAATTTAATTGGGATCCTTTGTATGTTTTTCAAATGACACATTGCATTTTTGATAATGGCGCCCTCTCACTTAGACAATGATATTAATTAATATCGCGTACTGATTTAAAGTGAATTTATTTTTAAATTAAAAAAAATTATTTAATCAAGAGGAGATTATCGATTGACAAATGTCACAAAATGTTTTATTTATTAATGGAAATATTTACTTCGTGACATCTGTTAACTGATAATGACGCCGCCTTGTTTTGAATTCTTAAATTATTTAATTTTTTAAACTTAATTTATTTTAATTAGAAAAAAAAAAACACTCAAGGCCCAACACTCTCGGTTTCAACCTAGAGACCCAACAAAGTTGGGTCTCTAGGTTGAAACCGAGTTGTCCTGGTCTTGGATATATTGTATGCTTATTACTATCAGCATTCCTTTTAACCTGTGTATTTCTCTCAGTGCTGTAATAAGTTAAGATTTTTATTACGCATACCACCTGCAATGTCTTAATAAACACCCTTTGTTACAGTTGGCTTTCGATCCATTAGGTCTCGCAATTACTTTTTCAAGTGCTTATTATATTTGATTCCTGTTAACTGAAGTCAAGTCCTGTATTTCCGTTCATTTACTTTTCACTAAATCCACCGCCGGATGAGTGGAACGTGCGGTTACATCGTTTTCTGAAACAGGAAGTATCAAACCAATAACATTCGCATACCAACTGTCGGGGTCCTTGCTGAACGGAAACATCGAAGACAGGACAAACTTAAAACGTAATCAAATGAAATAGCTGCTTACGAAAAATTAAAAGAATTCAACACAGACTTTCTAAATCTTGTTCTTTTTAATATCCTCAATTAAACCTTTCAGCACTCTTGTCATCCATTTTGCTAAATGTAACCTTCCCTCCTCTTTGTCCCCACTTCACATCATTCATATGCACACTGTAATGAAATTTTTCGTCCATATACCGGGATAGACAGTTAACCCAACAATAAGTGTTGGTTGAGCCGACCACAGCTCAAATTCCTTCAGTTTGTTTATAGTATTCCTGGAGTTAATATAGGGCGCCTCCGTAGCCAGGTGGGCAGGAGCAGCAGTGCATAGCACACGCTTCTTGATTAGACCGTGGTGGTCACGGGTTCGAGCCCGTGACCACCAAATACGGAGGATGCGGAAAGGTCAGGGAATGACCACCGCATATCCCCGGAGCAATATGGCCTTAGTTGCTAATGCTCCTAAAAACCAAATAACAAACAGTTAATATAGGTTAGTTTGTATTTTATTACTTTTTTACTACCCTGATACATACCTTAAGTTAAGTTTTCCCTGTAGCCTATGTCTGGTGATGACCTGAACGCCTGTTTCTTTCTGTGCACATCGTAAATAGAGGTCTTACACAAGTACTTTTTCTCTTCCCCATTTAGCAGTTTATCTTAATCCTTGTACGGATTAGCAAAGATTGTTTCTTCTCCTCTTTTCAAACGAATTCTGTCTTTAAGTCCGCTTTCTGTCCGCTTTGTCAGTTTCCACATGGACAACCACAATCCTCTCGATAACTTTTAAGAACTTGAAGGTCTATTTATGAATAGCTGGTTGGTACACCTGGGAGACACTCTAGTTATATTCATACATCTTGATTCACAAAAAAATTCCCATTTTTTTCCTGACAAATGAATCTCCCACTAAGGTTAGAACCAGAGTAGTCCTAGGAGCCGATCTTTCGGGAAAGCATCACCTGGAACAGTGCTGGACACGTGAATAACTGGCGAGTCCAAATTTATCCCTTTCCAGCCTGTACCAACTTGCCTGCATTCCCCCCCCCCCTGCGACATTGGGGCCGCCCTGGAGTAACCATGCTGTTGCATCCCAGTAAACCCAGTCTTGTCATTAGTAGACAGTTCATAAACATACCACAGTCAAAAGTAGCTGACGTACCTAAAACCCAACAACATACGATAGTCAATATAAGAAATGGTACCGTGACTCACTGGAGAATCACTAGTAGAAATTGTCCCTTGAGTCATGCTATGCTTTCCATTTCTACTAGAAATGGTATTTACTTTTAGGCAAAATTTGAATTTAAATAATATACAATAAAATTATCAAAGATTGTTTCTAATATAAATTTTAAATATAATATTAGTCATATGGTGCAAAGAAGCCCTAGGCTCACCAGTGAAAAAAAAAACAAAACAAAAAAAACTAAAAATAAGTATAATAAATAAATAATAAGATAAACTGACTACCTCTTCACCTGAGGAGGAAGCCAAATATCCAGTTGACCTTTGAATTTCCTCAAGCCGAAAGCCTCCTTTACTCCTGTAAGCAACTTATTTCAGTAATGAACAACTCTCTGGCTAAAAATATAGAATTATGAACAACAAATAAACAGAAATTACAAATATACAATAAGATTTAATCAAAACTTCAATCTTTTTAATCTACAAAATAATGATATAACAGGAGGATGTTTAAAAAAAAAAGTGCCTTTTTTTTTTTTTTTTTTCCTCTCGCCTTTCTTGGACTCATTTCTACATTCTTAGCCAATTCTTTAACAGCCGTGAGTGAACAGGAAAAAAAAACGCTTAATTTCTCACGTTAGAGGGCACTAGCTCACTTCCTGTCTATTTCATACCTTATTGATTCTGGTCTTCGTACTGAAAAGAGTTCTGTTATATCACATACATAAATAATGGAGGTCGGAAGTCATAAAGAAAAACTTGTAGTTATAAACCACTTTTTTAAAATTCAGTCTCTGTTGGTATATTTGCTATAATTTGATCACTGGCTTCATGCAACTCTATATACGATTGCAAGAGTAATTCTAATGGGGAATGTTTCTATTGTGTAGCGTTAGTTGTTACTTTGATCGCCAATGGATGCATGGACAGAATAATAATTAGATAATTTGGGGGTAGGGGGGGTTGATTTAACAAGAGGAATTCCCACCATATAAACGAAGTAGCAGCACTCCTCCGATAAGGATCCACCAAGAAATGACCCCGAGGCAATTAGTTGCCCACCGGAGGATTACGTGATAGGGTGGGGAATAAAAGGGGTCCTCTGGGAGAGTTGGAAGAGGGTGGTTACACTGCGAATCAGTTGGAGTGAGCTAAGAATATCAATTATTAGAGACGGGAGGGGAAGTCTTGCCTGCACGTGACGGGAACTATAAACAGACCGGCGTTCTTCGTGCATGACCGGGGCGGGGGATCCCTAGGTTCGAAAAATTACCCTGGAGGGATACATCTACACTACTATCTCGCGTGCGATCCGACATGCCAAGCGTGTCGGAGAACAAGAGCGGCGATGACAGCCATGTACCAGCCCGAGGCCATAAGAGAGTAAGCAGTTCGCCTGTTGCAGCCGCTTAATATGCTCGAACGACTGCACTCGGGTCAAGTGGCGGAGGGAAGTACTACGTTAGGCTTAACTATTCCCACTAAGCAGAATTCGCCCCGGAATACTGTTTTCTTTTTTCCCCCCTATTCGCGTTTTTCTTTTGTATTTTTCTATAGGTTCCTTGCGTTGTGTAATACGCATTTCCTCCATTTGGAAGAGCTGGCATAACCCGAGGAGGAGGGTAATCCCAATGTTGGTAGCTACATTGGTAGCTTTGTAATTTTCTTTAGCACCAGTGTTCCTCAGTGGGATGCATCGACACATTGCTTCTTACGTAGATTACATTAAATGTTATTTTGAAATATTAATTGCAAACCACTCTTATTAAACAACCGGGCTCTCTCTCTCTGAATTAGCAGAATGGCTGTAAAGCAAATCATTTGTTATTAAACATTTCAAAATGTAAAATCATGACTTCTGCACACCCCATCAAAATCAGACTAATGCACGATGACAATATAGACAATCAAATCGTATCAGGTGTGGACAGCCACAAGAGACCTGGGTGCCATATTTTCATCCAACCCTTCGTTTGTTCCTCATACAATAGAAATGAAAAAAAAAAAAAAAACATCGTACGGTGTTTCGAGGTACATGCACAGGTTTGCAATTCAATTTAAAAACCTTGCGTTAGTACGACATTTATTCTTATCCTCGGTCTTACCCATTTTGGAATTTGCTGTCCGGATAAGGGCGCCGACTACATGATAAACTAACTGAATCCCTGCAGAAAAGAGCTATTCGACTACTGTTAAAAGCTTAGCACTTTCATGGAAAGTATTACCCGATGTATCTACAATGATTTTCATCAAAATATTTGCTCCCTCATAGACGAGTTTCGATAAAACTCCGCTTTATACACGAGCTATTTAACAATATTTTAGATACGGGGGAAGGGGGTCAAAAAAGATTTGTATTCACCCAGAAGTAGTTATGAAAGAAGGTTGAAACAAATACCTTGTACTACTTTTTCAACAGAGCCACCAGACAAAATGACAAACTTTTGCCACCTCTCAATACACTTCCGCAGGCCAGTTTTTTAGAAGTCCTCTGATTGTCCTTCAGTCAGAGGGCTTCGACAAAACTCGGCAGCAGAAATCACATCATCAGCAACAAAGAGTTTTTTTTTCCATGAAGAAAGGACTTCAGGGCAGAAAAGTGGAAGAAATCCAAGGCTGCAAGGTCGGGGGAATAATCAGGAATGCGGCAATATTTGAAACCCACATTTGTGGGCACACCTCACTGCAGAAAGGAAGGGATGCATAGGGGCATTGTCGTGGAGCAGGCGCACACTTTTTTTCACCTTTCATAGTCTTTTTTTTTTTTTTTTTTTTTTTAATGGCAGCATGTAGCTTTATGAGGAGGCCGGAATAATACTTCGCCGTTACAGTATTACCATCGACAACGTTTCATGTGCACATTGTGTCCTTTCCTTCTTCTGGTAAGAGGTGAGAAGTTTGGGAACCCATCTAGCAGCGCACTTTACTCATATGCAATTTTTATATGCTCTCTACAGACCCTACACTAGTTTGGAGTTCTGCAGCTAGTTCTTTGGCGCTAATACGGCGATCTTCCAGGATTAATGTCTCAATTTTCGCAACACTTTCCCTTCTGTTACAGTTGGGGCCTCCTGGGATTTCAGGGAGTGAGTTTCTTCCACATTTGAACTGTTTATACCAATGTGCAATACGTGGGCAGTCTTTTCCATAAACAGCAACCACTTCTTCGTGGATTGTTTTGAGCATTTTTCCTTGCAAAAAGTGGAACTGAATTGCTGATCTGCAAACTACTTTATTCATTGTGACACTTAACTTCATTCAGCACAGCAAAGAAAGAAAAAAAAAAAAAAATGAATTGTCAGATCGAAACCAAAATCAGTGTGGTTGCTAAAGAGATTTCCAGGTATCGAACAAAAAAAAAAAGTACATATTTCTAGCACTACTTTTGGTGAATACAAATCTTTTTTGAACCCTCCTCGTAGGTATTATTTATCCGATGTGTTTTATGTGGTTCCTTTTACGAACTTGAGTTCCTTCGTTATTTTCAGCAAAGTTCCCTACTAATTATGGTAAAAGTAACCCCTTAATTAGTGGTCTAATTCTACTGAATAAATTAAATTATTTATTTTGACATAAATACTTTTGTCAAAATAATTTTCACTAACTTTTTGCTTTGCTGCAAAGAAGCATTTTTATACCATTAAAAGCATTGCACATTTTCTTATTGTATTTTATTTGTAAATACTGTATTAATCTTCTGTAAATATATATATTGTCTTGTGACCTCACTTAGTGCCTCCGTCGTAGAACGTTTCCCCTCTTTTGTGTCCTTTGAAGCTATTACACTCAGGAAAATAGGGAGTGATCAGCACAGGTTAAATCTGGAAAATAGGGTGAAACCATAACTCACTCTTAAGAGAGTACATACCTGTCTACCTTTCTCAGTCATCATAAACTGACCAAGCACACATGGCTAATCAAAATACGGTTATCTACACTGGTGTTCAAAGAAAGTGCATCACCCCTTAAAATTGTAATTGTCGTCCGAATAACGTAAGTATATGGCGATATTTCCTACAGATTGCATCAAATAAGATTGACACGCGTAGGTGATGACGTAATTTACATAAGCTGTTACTTTCAGCTATATGAGCACGCCCTGCAAGAGTTGCAGTCATTCCTTGCTTGTGTCAGGATGGTGAGTTGCGTGCAGTTGACGCCACTAAGAAAGAGTGCTAGTGTTGCTTTACGTGAGGAAGGATGTTCTTCCTGTCATATTGCTTATAGAGTGTCTTGTAATCAGTCGACAGGGAGCATATTTCTTTCCAAACTCAAGAATACTGGTTCTGCTGATAGGAAAAAAAGGAACCGTATGCAAACGAGTCTCTACGCCAAAACAGGACCGCGTTTTGAAGCGCTTGTGCCTTAAAAACCGTAAAGATTCTTTGTCTGAGCTGAAAAAAAAATGGGAAGAACATACAGGAGTGGTAGCAAGTGCAGTAACAGTCAGAAGACGCCTTTTCAAAAATGGACTAGTAGCCCATCGTCCTAAGAAGAAGCCCCTCCTCACAGAAAAAATGAAAAAGGCCCGATTAATTTGGTGTAAGGAGTATGTCAAATGGACCCCCAAGCAGTGGCAATCAGTTATTTTCTCGGATGAGAAGAAATTCAACCGACATGGCTCTGATGGGAGACAAACGATTCGACGGAGGCGTGGTGAAGAATACCATCCAGACTGTATGGTGTCTACAGTGAAATTCCCTACCAGCAAGATGATATGGAGGTGCATTTTGTATATCGCGGAGTAGGTCACCTGCAGTTTATAAAAGGTTCCGTAAATGCCAATGAATACCTGGCTATATTGGAAGGCAAATTGCTGCCAACCATTAGAGACCATTTCAACCTGCCAAGTAACTGCATCTTTCAGGATGATTCTGCTCCTTGTCGTCCGGAAATTGCATTATCGGGCGAAAAGTGTAAGTAGGCACTTCTGTAGTTACTTTAGCTTCATTTCTGTATTAGATGTTCGACAGTAATGTGCTTACATTTGTTACAGGCGAAAAAATGGTTGGAAGAACGGTCTATTACAACTGCTAGCTGGCCAGGAATCAGCCAGGCCGGACCTGAATCCTACAGAGAACTGTTAGCATCGTGTGGAATCTGCAGTTGCCAGAAAGAAACCAAAGACCCTTCGTGAACTTCAGGAAGCCATAATTCGGTTTGAAATCACGAACTATCAGTTGATTATCTTCAGAAATTGATCTTGACAATGCTTCGACGGTATGCTGCTGTCATCAGGGCCAGAGGCAGTTCAACTAAATATTAGTTTGCACCTGGTGAACTTATTTTTTCTGTTTAAAATGATAAACTGAAGCAAATTGAGGGCTTCTGATAACATTTCAGCCATAATTGTTTTGTTTACCAAAACTTTTGTATAAAGGTTGCAAATTCTCATTTTGGAATATTTTGATTTTTTTTTTTTTTTTTTGTTAGTTGTTGGCGCATCGGCTTCTGTGGTCATAATACGCTTCCCAAAGTTTCTTTTTTTTTTTGCATTTTACTCTGATCCAAGCCCGAGACGGGATTCGAACCCGCGATCTTTGGGCTGCCAGGCAGGCGCTTTACCCACCTGGTTAGCCCGGTTGGCGAATATTTTGAGAGCGCCTGTCAAATATTACTTAGCTTTGCCTTAACTATTAATAAATATCTTTTGTTTATATTTCTATTTGTTATGTTAGTCATTAATGTAACATACCATCGCGAAAAAAAAAAGGGTTAGAAATGTGAAAATCCTAGGTGATGCACTTTCTTTGAACACCAGTGTATAATGTTCCTGCATGCAGAATTAAAACGAACATAGGCATTATTCAGCAGATGTTTCAAAAGATCTTTCCTGGCAGAATCGACACGTATACAATAGCTAGTTAAAGGATTTATATATTTAGAAATTGTTCAGCCCATGTCGAGATTTAATAAAGTTGTGTACCATAAATGAACAAATTGAAAGCACAAAAAAGGACACGATGAACGCGCGTATCGTTAAAGAACTATCACATCATAAAATCTGTATACTGATCTTCTGAAAATGAGGTTATTCAGAAGATCAGTAGGAAATATACCGTATTTCCTTTGCGACAGCACATTCTAATGTCGGGCTTATGTACGGTTCTTGCAATTCACCTTCCTAAAGTATTCCTCATGTTCCATAGGGTTCAGGTGGCACAGTATTTGTGATGGAATTCAGTATTGCTGCGCCGTCCTCCCCACACCCGGCGGAAAAGAATAGAGTTCGGGTCCCATCGATGATATGAGGAATTTTTTTTGAGCCTTTTTCACAACGTGGTTGAGTTAGACGGTCTCAGGTGAGGATAGCATAGCTTTTGATCCCGGAAACTCGGGGTTTTCGTCCAGCCAAATAGAAATTCGACATTAGAATTCATCTCAGAACAGCCTCACGTCCGGAGTATAAGATTCACTATTGCGTTGCCTGTTCGAAGACACGGAAGGGGGTATCCGGCTGTTAATGATGATGATTTCCGTATTATTCCCCGACCAGTAAATCGTCCTTTTGCAGTATGTTGTATGGTTGGTATCGGCACCACATTCTCCTCTGATGTAACATTGATAATAGCTCTTCAGGATAAATCTTTATTTATCAGAGAACAGAATTTTCTCCATTGTTCAGTGTCCCAACCCGTAGTTTGAGATAACATTCGCGGAGGCATTGAAGAACCTGGTGACCACACGTGGTTAGCCTAACTCCATCCTTCCAACTGTCTACTGCTGGCAATCATCCACATATCTCCTCGCCACATTGTAAAATCCTATTAAAGAAAACGTTTTCTCCTTTAAGGAATAAAAGCCATTTTAGCCAATTTCTAGAAAACTATGAAATTCGCATTTTGTAGATCTTTTATGTGCTTTTTGTGTGCATCTTCTTTTATACTTCATTGTCTCAAAACAATGGGGGAAAATACGTGCAACTTCCTTAACTTTTTCACATGGGTGTAATTATCTTTTGTGTAATTTAAGTTTTTGACATACTTTAACACAATCTTTTAAATAGCTGTGAATGCAAAAATATTACAATTCTTTCAGAATATATTCCAGGCTATTGGAGGCCATTTCAGGAGAACAGCCTCTTCTTTTCTTGGCCTTTACTGGTTTTTCTTCCGCTTCCTTCTAGGGGTATGATTAGTTTTCTTTAATTCTTAAAGAAACTGGGTTCTCAGTCGATTAACGAGAGATTTTGTACGTTGTCATGACGATCGCACGGGTAGGTTTCTCGTTCATCGTCCGAAATCAAAGTCTGTCCGATGAAAGTTTTATAATTCTCCATAAAACGTTAACGGCACTGGCAAACTGTCAGAACAAAGAGTCTGGATGATTCACGGAGAGCTTCATGACGTATTAATGGCGATCCGAGTCGTGCCCATGTGAGCGACATAATTTTACATTGTCGGTAAAAATGTATGAGCACAGTTGATGGACGTCTCTGCCTGCAAGAATGGGATAAATCCTCGCGGAAGTGAGTTGTCTTGGGGCGATAAACTATGAAATATGAGGTGGCAAAAGGGCTCTTTTATGGGTGGTCCCTCACTCTAAGAAATTGCAGTTCTTGAGGTAGGACACAGGAAAGCACTTTATATCCATACCACACACTGATCCGCGATAAAAACAAAGACCAAAGTGTAACATTATTAGAGAATAATTTTTATATCGCATATTTTAAATTGCTTACCATATTAAACTTGTGCTTTTATATTTACAGGACTTATCTTCAATTCTCATTCAATATTTTTCTTTTTCTGTACAGTTTGAAGCTCGAATGTGAGAAACTAGCTAGTGAGAAGACGGAAATGCAGCGCCATTATGTAATGGTAAGTGTTCCTAATATTTTGTTCCTTACTATACATATTGTTAATTTAAAGCATTCTCTTCCTGACATTGCCATCAAGCAGTAGCAATACTTTTCTGGCCAAAGTATCTGAAGACTGATTCTTTCTTCGGAAATGCCAATTTCGAAAGATTTCATTTGTTTTACAGATTGGAAACTGGACTGAGATGTGGACTGTCCTGATTGGTCAACCACATCGTTCCATTTCTTGGTGGAACTTTCGCTCCTGGGGAGCGACAGATGCAGACGAAAATGTAGTTACACATATATAACAGTTAGCGGTGCTAGAATGATATTGCAAGACAGCTCAAAGTGGGATAGCCCTGGACAGAATGACGTGAACCTATTGGAAAGGATTCAGAGAAGAGCAGAGAGATCGATTAAGCGTACAAAGGGAGAGGATAATAGGAGGAGTTTTGTAAGTACAAATCTTTGGAAATCTGGTATTTGCGGTTGAAAGATTTCAGTAAAGTAAACGCTGAGGGAATTTTTACAGTCACGTGATATACTCAAGGGAACATACATTTTGAATTGAGAAAGGAAAATTGCAAATTGCATATCCCAAAATTTTTCTTTAGTCGAGGAGTGAGTGATTGTTGCAACAAACCCCATCCACTCTTGTGGGGGTTGAAAGTTAATCCAAATTTAAGGAGAAATTAGATACACTTGAAAGAACAGGCAAATAAAAGGAGAGAGAAGGTGACACTTGTTACTGTATTATTTTTATTTTTATTTTTTTAATTTAATTTAAATTTGATTTATTTTTTTGGCTAGTGCTCTCAGTGAAACTTCGGGAAGGTCGACAAACCTTTCTAAAAGAGCGAAATATAAAGTTTCATGAAATTCCATCGACTGAAACTAGAGTTATAGCATGCGGATGGACGGACAAAGAAATAATAATTATTGCATTTCTATTGGTCTGATTTTAATGAGATTTGGGATGGCTCTACAAATCTTTCTAAAAGTTGAAAATGAGAAATTTTTTAAAACTCCATCTAGCGAAGGTCGAGTTATTTCAGGAAGATGGGGGAAAAAATGAGAAATAGCAATTGTCGGATTAATTTTTGTTATGATTTTAGTTAAATTTCAAATGATTCGACAAATCTTTTTAAAAGGCTCAAACATAAAATTTATTAAAATCCATCCACTGAGAGTTGTTACATTCTGACGAATGTACATGATTGAAGGACTAAAGCACCTAAAAAGGAAAAAATTGAACGTGTTATAAATTATAGGCATATTATTTATTATTGTAGGTAGAAAGGTGACGGGAATATCCACGAATGGGAGTTGCTGGGGATAAAAGAATCTATGAATTACTGTTTTAGGTCTAACAACATTCGTAACTAACTTACAGCCAAAAACTAATGAAAATGATATATTAGTATTAAAGAATTTATCACCACTATCTGATGCTAGCAATAGAAAGAACACGGCTAAAAAGAAAACCACAAAAAAAAAAAAAAAAAAAAGTAAATCCTAACCTCCAATCCTCATGAAGAAATCATCACGAAGTGGCAACGCAACAGATCTAATTGCGGTTTAAAGGAAACTATACTGAACATGAAAAAAAAAAAAAAATCCGTGGATCTTGAAAGCCACGGTACATCTAATGAAGCAGAAGAAATCTGTTTCGTTAGATATAAAGAATCAGAAATGGGCTCAGTTTCTTGCCTTGAATCCCAGGCAATCTGAATCTACAGCACGGAAGAGTGCATCATTTGTGGTAAAACATTTGTAGACAACTGGATCCAATGCTACACTTGCAATTACCAGGCTCACACAGAATGTGCTGATATTGAATCAGATGATCTTTATTATAATAGCGATTAATATATTGCCAAATAAGAAAGTGTCCGGGGCTATCCTTTGTGCTGTGCCAATTAACAAAAATGTTAGCCCCGGACACTTTCTTATTTGGCAATATATTAATCGCTATTATTACTGTGCCAATTAACAAAAATGTTACTATTAGTATTTTATCGCTCATCATCAAACTATTATACATTATGAAAACCATTCTTGAATATTATATGTTTATTCTCGATATTGGCCTCTTCTTTTGCATCTATAAAGATAAACCGTATATCAGTCGAAGAGCTTCAACCGAAAGACTAACCAGAATTTATTGAATTAATTTTTAAATATGAAATTTAGAACTTGCATTGTAAATTAGAATATATTTTAAGCATAACAATAACAGTTGAACTGGTACCGTAGTAGATAAGAGCGCGTTTTTATTACTTTGGGGATACGTGATCAAATCCAGATGTAGTGGTTTTTTTTTTTTATTTCTATCGTTTTAATATTTTTGACTTTTCCAACAGAAAATTGAATGAAATGATGAGAGAAACAAAAATACATGCCATCGGGAAGGGAATTTACTGATTTAAATAAACTAACCACTGAATGCTGAACTGGAATCGTACGCTGATTCTTATTTTTAAGTAAGATAACCTTCTTATGATCAAAATAATGTGGATTTTTTTTTATTGCTACATCATTGAAGCTTAATGATACCTAGGAACACTGCATTAGCTCCTCTTCCTTTAGAAAACCCTGGGATCGCCCCTGCAATCATCCGTCTACCAGTAGGCCAGTATCGAAGTGGTGGCAATTAATGTAGGGAAAAAAGTAATAAGAATTGAGCCTAGTTATGTTTGATGCTGTATAATTTGTCTTTTAATAGAAGATAATTAATCTTTAATTTTACTAAAGTATATTTAGTTACTCACCACAATTCCTTTCTACTTTCAGTACTACGAAATGTCATATGGATTGAACGTGGAGATGCACAAACAGGTAGGCAGTCTATTAAGTTAACATTTTTGAAATCGTTAATAAATGGGTTTCATGCGCGCATGCGTAGTTAGAGGAAAGTGTGTGAGGATCGAAGGATACTGGAAAATGTGACGTCACAGTTAATTTTCCCACAATTATGGTACTCGCAAATTGATTATGGGCGTTAATTAATTAAGAACGGAAAAGAAGTTACGCGCCTTTAAAAGCCATCTTTTAATAGGTAAAACCTGTCTATCACACGTCATTGGGGAATCCACAGAGCTAAGAATTATCTTCCATTCTTATCGGGTCAATTTTATATTAGCGACTCGACGGGGTAATTTATCTGCTGAAGTTTGCGAAAGTTTATCGACTTCCGAATTAATTGCTGGTCAGTGGCGACAGCTCCTTTAGTAATTAAATCCTCCGGGGGCCCCGCGAGTGATGTTTCCAGAATCGACGGACGAAAATTTTTCTTGTGTGGCCCAGACAATCGTTCGCGAGACGTGTCAGAGTCTGAAGGAATCTGTGTTTCCCAGTGGGGGGGTTGCCCTGGCGTCTTCACTTCATCAGACTCTACGGACCTAAGCTACGGGTGCGGCTCCCGTTAATTGAGATGTATGTTGGATAGTGGCAAGGAGCAGAGGTTGTGCGGAGTAGCTACGCTAGGCGAAAGCGCAAACTTAATTAGCCCTGCTAGGGAAGTAAACAGACTTGTTACCCTGAGAGACTTGAATCTGGGGAATTTGTTGAACCATTAACCTTGGGGAGTTTGCTTGTTGGAAGAAATAGACGTAACTCTTGCAACGAAAAATACCATCTTTTATGGTCGCGGATTTGCAATTAACGGCTCTGTAATTGGTTTTGGAAATATTCGGTTTAATTAACAGACTTCAGAAGGAGTGATGAAATTTATTGATTACAATTACCGTATAAGCCGACCCCCCTTTTTTTCAGTCATTTTTCGCATTTCGTATAGTATATTACAGTAAAATCTGCATTAATTATCTTTGACTATGTTTTACTTCTATAATTTCTACTCTTTCAAAGGTATATACTGTGAATTTTATTACACTGTACAGTAAACTGTAAAAAAAGCGGTAAGTGTACAAGGTACCCCCTATGTAGAAAGTCATGAAATCAAAACCTACAAGCATAGGTCGCGACATAGCTCTTATTGATGCTGTAGGTGTACATGGTAGACTTATTATGTAACCGAGCTCAACTATTTCAATTAAATAATTTATCCTGTAATTATCTTTCAAGATATTGATCCATTTCTCTAATGTTAAAGCAACGTACTGCAAATTGGTTTCTCTGTAAACAGTGCCTCAGTATGAACGTTTGCTATAAGAAACTGGTAATGGAGAAAGTTTACTTTTCGGGAGTTTGAAAAACCTGAAAACTTAACTCCCACCGAATTCCATAAACTCTTCATCTAATTTAGAAGATCAGCAAATTCTTGTGTGTTAAAAAGATGAGAAATAATGCATTTTTGTGGGAAAAAAATGTAATAAATTGTAAATGTACTCGTATTCATTCAGGTCTTTAAAACCTTAAGTTCGTGCTTTCAATTCAAGGTTATGATTTCATACGGGGCATGTAAGTCGTCCTTCAAATTTTAGATAATTTTTATGTGCTTCAAAGATCAACTAATACGCCTGACACATTGCAACTTCGGGTATGCCATCATCTATAAATACCGACCAGTATCATCGAACTTGGCAGATTTTCTGTTCGAGATTTCTCCATGAATGATACAAATCTAGAAGCGAACTTAACGATCATTAAAAACTTACAAACGGAGAATACTTTGCTACATAGCAAAAGCATCCTCCACTTTTAAGTCTTAACTATAACTCATTTTATGCGTTATACGTAATAGCAACTTTGAAACAACTTCTTTTTATTTGCTTGGTTGGCAGGAATAAAAAGTATCTTTTTGTTGGCATCCATGCGGAAAAGCGTCCTCCATTAGTACCTTTTGTAATGATCGTTAAGCTGTTTTCTTCTAGATTTGTATCAATCTTTGAGAAGTATCGAACAAAAAACTTGCCGAGGTCAATGATTCTGGTGCAAGATACGTTAATCCCAAATTAACATATTCCGGCGTATTTAAATCCATACAGTAAAGCATCCTTTTGTGGTACGCTTTAGCAGTTGGGGAAGACAAATAATTGTTTCCAGATACAAAAAGTGGATCTGTTATGGTGTCATATGTCACAAATCTGATTTGTTGAAGAAGTGTCATGAACTTCATTGGGGAATGGCTGGCGGCTACATTTATTTTTGTGGTGTCAGGTATATTCTGCGTTAAACTAAACTTGATGTTTGTATTCAGATTGGCTTGGAAGAGAGATGGAATTACAGATGCCAATTCAGAAAAACCATACCCGTGGAATATATACAGAAAAAGCGTGCAGCAGAAACTGAATGGCTGTGTGATAAGGAATGGAGTGAGTTTATAAGTAAGGTTATTAATAAACATGCCTGCTCTCCCTTTTGAATAGAGTATAAGAGCTTGTGGAAAGAGATTCTGGATGTGTTAACAATATTCCCTAGCAGAATTATTCCCTATCGAATTATTTTTGACACGTGCATGGTGTGTCAACGTCAAACTTCGGTAAGTACTGACTTATGCCAAGGAAGGTTAGAAGTTGGGATTAATTCCAGTAAACAGATGTTTCTGTCCAGAAAGTGTTACTGAAGATGAGTATGGAAGAAGTGCTTTTTTTTTTTTTTTTTTTTTTTTTTGCGAGAAATAAGACAGGATGGGTTTTAGCAATGAAGTTATTTGCTCACTACGAAAACATTTTTGCAACCTTGCAGAAACCACCACTTAGCTGCATCTTAAAGTGCCCCTTCAGAAAACAGCAAGTGAATAAATTGAGTTTAACTACGAGGGTTCGTCAAATATGAATGATTTTTTTTTATCAAGCTTATTAAGAAACATTGGGATGCGAAGCCAACTGTGGTGAAATCATCGGGTGGAGGGATAACCATTATCTGTAGTCGGCACGGAAGGACTAATTTAATCACGTACTTGGCGTCATGTATCAAACGGAAGTACCATGTTCTGTTGCACAGTGCATTTTTCAAATTTTTAGAGAACGAAAAGCTGAACCGGCGAAATTTTTTACCAAATTTAAGTTAAATAAGGTAAAGCGGCAACATTTATAAAACGTAGAGGTCAAACAGTTTAATCACAGTGATAGTAAATAGCCTGGGAGCTGTTCCTTATATCCTCCCCACCCATTAAAGTTAACCTTAGTTCCAACAACCAAAAAAGCTTCTCCCAAAACAGGAATTAGGAATTTAGCTAGAAGATGAAAGCGTTTAGATCAGAGGCTGGCAATGTTTTCCATCTTATAAAGCTAAAAAAACACTACAGGTTATTTTAAGATTTTTTTTTTTTTTTTTTATTAAGCATTGAAAAATTTACAGCAAAAAATATTGAAATGATTAATATTAACAACTACGTTGATTTTTTTTTTTTTTTATCAAAATATCCTTCTCGAGATTTTATCATTTTATTATAGTGTCTTGAGTAACATTTTTCCAACGATCTGCAAGGTTACCCATTAATTTTTGAAGATGAGCAGACTACGCGGACTTGACAATCTAAAATCTAGATGAGCCTATAAAAGCTATTGGGTTTAAGTCAGGCGATTGGAGTTGCCACACCATAATTTCCAATACCCTCTTCTGTTGTTTAGTTGCTAGAAAGTCCCTGCACAGCTTGAGAGTTGTGCTTCAGATCATTGTCTTGTAATATAAAAGTTATTCCACAAAGTCGATGTCCAGAGGATATTGCATTATGTTCAAGAAATGTTTTTATAATTTTTTTTCCCTTAAAATTCCTTCAATTCTGACGATGTCACCCACTCTAGAAAAACAGAATCCCCCCCTCCCAGATCACGATGGAACCACCACTGTGCTTGACTGTAGGCACTAAACTATGCTGCACTATTTTATTTTCTTCACTTGGTCGTCTCACATAAACGCTAAGCTTGGATCCAAAAATTTCAAATTTGGATTTATTCGTCCACAGTATGTTTTTCTACTCTTCAGTTGTCCAATGTATACGGCTGTTAACCCAAGTCTTTCGATTTTTTCATTTTAATAAGGGTTTTCGGACCACTACACGACCATGAAGTCCTGCTTGTTTAAGACGAAGTTTTACAATGGATGCGGACACGGGAGTTTCTCTGTTCCTATTGAACCCAGCTCGGATTTCAGGTGCGGTAAGTCGTCGATTACGTTTAGAAATCAGTGCCATGGTCTTATTTTGTGCTTCCTTTCTTACGTTCGGTCGTCCCGATCGTGGTTTGTCATTTAAATTGCTAGTATCCTTGAATCGTCGAATTGTAGTTTGTACTCCTGTAAATGAAACCTAGTTTTTGTCAATACTTCTCATGACATAACTTCCTTTATGCAGAGTTATAACAGCATTTCTTTTTTTCTACACTAAATTCCTTATTCTTGCTATGTTTATCACGAAACACAAGTTAGCACAAACACTCTTTCTGAATGACGAATGTTCAATTTATAATATTGCAAAACACTCTAGAATCGTCTACAGCATTCTACCACATTCAAGAATCTTCCACAATGTTCTACCAAATTCAGGCGACTTCTAGACATTCGTCGAATATTCTAGAAATTCCCTAAATATTATTTAAGTTTCTTGATTTTTATGCATAATAGAAAATATTTTAATAAAAATTGGTAGACAAGTTGATTCTATTTTAATAAACACTTTGAAAATGACGAAAATTGAAACGTGATTCCAAACTTTTAGGCAGGAGTGTATATTGCATCCATGGCGGATTTCAGCATACGAGGGAGGCCCTTTAGAGATCCAGAATTGCTACATGTACACTAAGGAACTATAAACGTATCTGAATTTTCTAAATAAATAAAAGTAGCAGATTCGTTACAAGTCACGTGACAGTTAGTCTGTTTAGAATTCCACTAGTATTTTCAGTTTATCATTTTTTATACGCCACTTCGGTAGCTGGCAGCCGAGACTAAACCTGCATACGAAAAACAAATTACATTTATGTTATCGTACATAATTACAATTAATTATCATTTGCATTTTCAACAAAACCAAATGCGTTTCTTAACAGCTCCACGATCTTTCCTGTTGTTATTCGAACACTCGTTTGCGTATTTGTTTACCACTCACGTTTTTTCCTTGTGAGCAATTGATAGCAGCTCCTTATCAGCAATTTGCATACATCGCCACACTTGATGTCGCAAAGGTGTTCATAGCATCGTCTTAATTTATTACCGTCGGCTATAGCCGTACGTCATGCCATCACATAGCTGGCAAATTTCCAACTTATGCCCACTGACGTTTACAGTCGACTGTGGTTCGACAGGCTCGCTCTTAGTACCATCTAGGGTCAGTCTCTTTCACTCGATGTACCGAGGTTCCACCCAGAGGCTGAATGAGCCTCACAGATCTATGTCACACCCATCTGCAAAACGCCCTCTATAATTAAGACTGCCTGTCTTTCCACACGCTACCGGTAAAGTTGGCCTGTCACGTCTAGTGATAAAGTGGCGCCTCTCTCAACCAAGGTGTTTTCTCTTGTATTGCATATTCTGCCCAGGGTAGACTGCAGGCGCGAGCTCATTTTGTGTATGTGCGCGTGCGTGTTTATACTTTCGTTGTTTAAAATCGTGCCATGGCTAATTGAGAAGGTGGTTTTTATATATATATAAACGATAATAGCGCATTGCTTCCCCCTACTTTTCCCTCCCCTTCTCCCTCTGCTGGGTTTATTATATTTGGGCGGAGGTGAGTAGTTTCCTCTTTTTTTTCTTTCTTTCTTTTTGTCAGGCTCATAGTGTCACCGCAAACACCACAAGAGGCGTCGTCTGCTGTCGTTTCTCTCTAATGACCTATTCTGCACGTGTTGTCTGTGAACCCCGCTAGCATGTTGGCATGTTAAACATTAGTTGTAGCCATGGTAACAATAGAGGTGATTTTAGAAATTGCAGCCGGTTTGCCTCGTCGGTCGACAGATCATTATGGTCGAGTTGGACTCTGATTTGCCGCCCGCTAATTTACGCCGTCCCTTGATCTGTGACTTGGGGGATAATTACCTCCAGAATGTATACAAATTACCCCTTCTATCTTTTTTTGAGATCTTTTTAATAAAATTTTGAATGGATCAGACGCACCTGTGTATGTCATTACCCGCAAAGATATGGCAAACAAATACTTCTACATTGCAGAAATGCCTGCCTATAAGATTTCAATGGATTAGTCTTCAGCGTTGTAATTTCTATACAATTCTGCAAACTCGTATCCTGTTTATTTATTGACCACTTAGTTAATCTGTTGTTTCTGTCATTTTTGGATGACTGAAGGGATGGTGAAAAGAGACTGTTTCGAGTTCCCAACGCTGTTTCCCCCACTCCTTATTGTATCATTCCCCCAGCCGACTTCATGTGTATCTTTATGTAATGAACGATGTAAGTTTTCCCTCTTTTAACACGCACTGCGGGGGTGACAGAAATAACTAATAGCATTCATTAATCCGTAAAAGAACGCGTTGTCTTTACGACTACGCCTGTCACTGGGAAAGAACATTTATCTTAATAACTCTCTCCTGGCGGGTGGAATAATGCCTTAATATCTGTAATTAATTTCGCCCTTTTTTTTTCCCCACTTAAGTCTTATGTTTTGAGTTCGAGAGTCTTTGCTTGTAGGAAATATTGGCTGCCATATTATTCGGACGAAAAATTCCCTCGTCTTTTTACCTTATCCATCTGTATTAAATGAATCGATTTTTCGGCAACTAAACCATGTCTCTTGCTATCCTAATTCGATGAAATAAACGGCTTGAGTTCGTAGAAAAAGGTATGACACGGATGTCCTTTCAGACATTTTGTTTATTAATTATGATGCTCTTACTGGTAATCTATTTCCTGTCTATCCAAATATTTTTCTCTATAACTATAATAATTTGTTAATATCGAAGTACACTCGCTTTAGGTGCTCGATAAGAATTGCTTTAATAAACTGGCAATTTATTTTCGTCTACTCTAACATCACCATCTCTTCAGAAAATGAGATGGTCGTTCATTTGCCTGACGTATTGTCAATTCATGTTATTGGTTACCTCGGGATATTGGCAGAAGAGTTACAGCAGTATTGCTGCTTAGAACTGATCTGAATGAAGATCTGTTGAAATACCTATCCAGACTGCTAGGATGTAGAGACAATAAGTATACTTAAGAGACGGGAGATTTAATCCTCATATCCAAGCAAGAGTCCAAAATCACTTTTGGGACATCCTCTGCACATCTAAAGATTTGAACTTTGAACGCTCGACATATATGGAATTCAGTACCAGCGCCCCAACCGCTGGGCCACGATCTCGCATTCATGTAATATCTATAATAATTTGCGTTTCTTTCCGCCTGGATAAAAAGTTTATTGCTATGAACAATTAAGAATTTTTCGATGAACATTTAGGAGAGGAGATGCTATAAATATTTCAACAAACGTCGAGTATTCGGGTATTTCCATGAAGCTTGAAAGGAAACATCTCGGCTAACGGAGAAGCTTAGTGGCTCGTGCCTTGATAGGATATTACTGACTCGATCATCCCCTCCCAACAACTGTACAAATCACAGAAATTGTGTCAGTCTCCCGAGGTCATTTTCCCCTTGCTAATCGTTTCTCTTCCATTTACTGTCCTCACGGAGGGCTTGTAATGAGCCATTTGCAGACATTTTCCCGTAATGGACACACTTTGGGGATTCACCGTGTCTTGAGATGTCCCTAGTGTCGTAGGGGTAAGCTAGTGCAATGCATAACGCGTGATCTGGTAAGTAGATGGTATGGAGCAATATTAAGTCTAGGGGAAAATGGGAAAGTATGATAAGAAGAGAAGCTAGTGGTGGAGTTATGTGAAGTTTGGCGCGTCCGTTTTTTTTTTTTTTATCCTGCAGGAAAAAAAAAACGAAGTAATCTATGAAAAACTTTTCATAGATTTCTTCTAATGCAGTTATAAAGGTTTTTCAGATGAAACCTGAATATCAAATGAAATGGTGAAGGCTTACGGACATCTGGCAGAAAATGTGCCTTGCACCTTTTACGTGTAGACCTATTTTATACCGGTAAAGTTGGCCATTAAAAGACTAATTACGCCACATTGATCCGATTCGCATGATTCCATATGTTGTCGTAGAGTTTTAGGAGCATCAGCAACTTAGGCCATATTGTGCCGTAGCCGAGGTCAGGCGCGTGGGTGCATAAGTACACGTGCCTTAAGTGACTGGGGTCCAAGCCCGTGACTGCTAAATACGGTGCTGTTTCTTGTATTCTGTCTATCTTGTGAACTCCTCTGACCGTTTGGTCGTCCCGGAATATAAACAGAAAATTTATTTATTTTATATAATGTCTAGAGATTTCATGTGTGTTCTATGGTCAGTTTGCTGGACGAAAAAAAAAAAAAAATCATGCTACCCGAGACTATCTCAGACACATTGTGAAAAAGACCCATAAAAAATTCATCGCTTTGCTGACGGAATTCAAACTCTGGTATTTTCCACCCAGAGAGGACTATGATAATACCAACGATGGCACGATTCCATACTGGCTTATGCGTAGTATGGTTGACCAGTGGTGTTTTTGCAGGACAAGTAGCCCATGGCAGAGCAACTTTATTCCTGAAGTCCAGAAATCTGCCACTATCTTAGGTGGAGGTCTTGCTTATACAGGAAGTCTTCGTTGTTTCGTTTATCCGATTGGCTATATAGATCACATCAGGTGATACTGCTATTAAAGTAATTTGCTTTACTTTATTTCAGTAAATACTTTATCTCAAAATTTCACTGGAACCATAATGTTACTTTCAAGTATTTAAATATTTTCAAGAATAATTTTAAAGAACTTAAAAATATCTTCAGTTTCAATGCTTTCTTACTGTGATTAATGAAATTAATATAAATTTCTAAGAAGTTTACATTTGCGTGTAAAGCAAGAATATGGAAAAAGTGCGAATGAAGCTTATAATGCTAGTCGTGTATAGTTTGATCGCTTTAAATGAAAATTTCCTGCTACAAAGAGAAAGAAAAGCAAAAGCAAATAAAACAAACGAAATCAGTTTTCTTTAAGAAAAGTGAGGTCGCTGTATTTAAGTCCTTGTAGAAATAAACTGGCAACTTTCTTTTGTTTACCTGTAATTTACGTTACATAAAGTTTATACTAAGGAGAAAAACAATTGGCGATTCGAGAAAACAAATTATGTTAGAGAGGCGTTGTTGTTGTTATTATTTAGGAGCATTAGCAACTAAGGCCATATTGCTCCAGGGATTTGCGGTGGTTATGTTAGAGAGGGAAAGAGGTGGTGGAATGAGGAGGAGATTGAGCCGCCAATTCTTTTTGTTGTTTAGTAATATTTTTATATTTTATTAAAAGTGATAAATGAAATCTTAAAAAAAAAACATCTCTGCTTTTGACGCACTTTTTTTTTTTTGCCTTTTTAATATATCTTTCGTGCAATACATGTTACATGTAAGTCAATACATACGGAGGTTGAGCGGGCCCCCGCTGTGAGGACTTTAATGCATAAAACAATGCATTAAGTCCTTACATCGGGACAATGAGGACTTAATGCATAAAAGGTTGTCTTATGATGATACAATCGCTCGATTCATATAGGAAATTAAGAGATTGTCCGCTTTTCATCTGAACACGCCTTGTAATTATCTCCCTCAACTGCTTATACGGAACGTGATTAGGTTCCCTTAACTTATTCGATTCTTTCTCTTTCCAAGCACGCTTTTCTCCGGTATTTCGCTGCCCACAATTCTATTGGCCTTTTCGCACCATAAACTGTTTTCTCTGGTCTAACTGTTACGCTTTTGTCCACACGTTCATCCTCTCGCATGTTGGCTGTAGTGTTTTCACGTACCCTCCTCTCGACGCGTCCCCCCTCTTTTTTTTCCCTTCCTTACATCTCTAGTGTTGTTAATACTCTTCGGTCCCTGCTTAGCCAAATAAAAGGAGCGCGAGAAACAGATTCTGAAACCGAAATCCCTCCGTCCCTCCCCCAGCCTTCCCCCTCATGATGGCCTGGCGCGAGAAGTGACTCTCCTCGCGCACAATGCTTTCTTTTATACGCAGTTCCGTGGATGGGCAAAACGAACGAATAACCCTCTTGCCGGTAGAGTAGTTGCTGACGACAAGAGCGCCTCTCAGCGACGATACCGTTGAAGAGTGCTTGTGGCCATGGAAACTGAAGCAGGAGGGTTTTCGTGTCTCGTGCTTCTTTCTACTCTCTCTCTCGTAGATTCGTTCTATTCTGCAGCCTTAGAAAGAAGCCTCGCCTCACTTGTAGTCTCTCACACAGAGTTGGTGGGGAAATCGTAGGGGGGTAAGCTTTGTTTGCTTTAAGATAAGGTTTAGAGGATGCCAAGCGAGAGGGAAGAAAATGGGTTACGAATGTGCCAGTTCGGCATAACAATAGAATTCACTCCATCGGACTGAAGCCTCGAATACAAAGCACACTGATTGCATTAGCCCAAGTCAGCGAGCGCATGCTTTTTATTATTATTATTATTATTCAATTCTAAGTCGCTTCGGTGAAATCCTAGCCCGAATTTACAATGCTCTTTGCAGATTCGCTTGTCGTGCTGCACAACTTAAGTATTAAAGAAAATTCATTGAGAAAAAATTTAATTCGGCCATCAAGAAATGCAAATAAATAAAAAAGGTAGGACCTAATTCTGTAAGTATTGTACTGTACAACTGTACTGTCTGCCTGGTATTAGCAAGTGAGGGTAATATCACGACCACTGATTGAAAACTAAAATGGCAAGATGTGGCTGAGTTCACAATTCTTTCCCCTCACATTCCCTTTCTCCTGTGCCTCAGTGGATTTATCATTACCCTATATATTTCACTGGTTCGAATCCCTTCGAAAATATAAATTTAATACAGAAAAATTGTCTTGTCATACTTTTGCTTTGTCTTAATTTTTAAAGATCTTTTTCTGCCATCCTTGGTTGCCAACTGATGTATTCCTCCAATGAAATAATAAGCGCTTGCTATATGGCAAAGTAAAAAATAATAATTAATATATAAAGAAAATAAATACATTATTCATACCACTCCGATTCCCACAAGGTAACCTTCTAATTCCGCTTTCCGATTAATCGTATTCATAGTCTTTGCCCCGCTGGGAGGCAACTTATTCTAGTGATCGACAACCTGCTGCCATAGGTGACCTTCATGATTTACAACCTTCTATTATTCCCTGAATTTTTATATTTGTTTCCCCCCCCGGTCCTTGTCTCACCTACGAAGGAGAACAGACCTTCCTCATTCATTTTACTCAATCCCTTCAACGCCTTATACACCTCAATCAGATCGTCTCTTGATATCTAGTTGTCAATCTTTGCAGTCCACACCCTAGGCCATATATTCTTCATATGTGCATCGATTTGCACTGTTCCCTGAGAGACCCCACTTGTTCCACTGCCTCACTTCAAAGACTGATCATTTATGACAACCCTCAGTCTCCTATCTTATAGCTAATTTAATTTCTTTTTTAAATATTTTTAAAAATTTACTAAAATTCCATTTGTGACAGTACGTCACTTCCGTTCGCCATGGTAACTAAAACCATGCGGCGCCAGTGTATCGTGTCTGTAAACTTGCGTGTATTGCATAACCAGTTTTTTGTTTGAGAAGAAAAATAAATAAATTCTCTTAAATACTGCTGTTTTTTTTTTTTTTTTTTTGTAATGTACTCAACACCCATTGCTAACATAACACCCGAAAAAGGACTTCGCGAAAAGCTTCCGAAACGTAGTATCATATATGAAACCAAGGTTTATTTCTATTTATGTTTAATAATCTATAAATTCTAGAAAGAACTAAAAATAATAATAATAATTAGACCATTTTTAATGAAATTATAAAACTACCGGTTAAACAAATTCGATTTTTAAATTTGATAATTGGGATCTTTTCAACCACTGAAAACGCAAGTTAATATTGATCGAACAGTTTCATTTTAATTATGCACGGTCTTAGATAAGCAGTATATATATCTTTCATGAGGTGGAAGCTTTATTAAAGCTTGTATAAAAATTTCTAGTACGTTACCAATTTTCTGCGAAACCGAGCGATACTTGAAAGCATAATCTTTTGACCTAAATTGTTTTATCTACAGAGACTTGGATTCAGGGAGGTACATTTAGGACATTACAAAGGCGACGATTAGCAGCTTGTCTTTGATGAAGGCAGTAACTAAGCAGAGACGAAACCTTACAAAGGAAAAGGGGGCGGGAGTGGTATTAGCAGTGATTCTGGAGATTATATTATAAGTGCTTGTATAACTCCTCTTAAGAGAGTGGCTGAAATCTTTCCAAGACATACATCATTTCTTTCTTGGACCGTAAATGCCATCTAGCCTGGCGTGATTACTTGATAAATAACCAAGATAAAAGAGCTCTGTTGAGATTTTTACCGCCTCGTTTGCCAAACAACGCAGTATCTTTGTTTTCGCATAACGAAGCACTCTAGCCAGACTCAAAGCCACCAGAGAGGGAGAGAGAGAGTCTTTGTTGACTCTTTGGGTTCTAATTAGCGCTCCGCTAAAGAAAGGGGGTAGATGGCGGGGGTTAGTACAGAAAATTTATGTGAGGATAATGAAATCAGAATGTGTAATTACTATCGAAACAGTGTAGATTCTCCTAGAACGCGGTTATGCGGATAATACGAGGCCACTTACTGTTTGTCTGTTGTACCCATCTGACAGCTTTTGTCGTGCCCAAGCACTGTCTTTTTATTGGGATTTACCAAGCGTTGATTTATTGTTGGCTTCGTAACAGCTAAATGCAGCTGCTAACCTTGATAGGATGCTCTTCGTATTTTCGTTTCTTTCTTTTTGTCGGAAGAAAGATTCATTTCATTTTGACATTCTGTTTTCGGAGAATCAAAAGAAAACGCATTGACTCGCTTCGGAAAATTTTCCACAGTCATTAAATGTTGACAGATATAGACAATTTAGTGACCACACCTGGGGCTGATTACCTGTGACTTGCGCCTCTGACGATATAGTAACAAAATTGACTTTTTCCCCATATTTGTTTTTTTAATATTAACTCATTAACCGAAGTACACCTGTCGCTTCAAAAGGTAGAGCAAGTATTTTTAGAACTGGTATCACCTTACACGTTTGGAAACAAAGATTTTAAGATCTCATGAGAATGAAAATACAGAATTTCGTTCTATTTACTTGCATTAATCAAAGGCTAACCACTAGTGGTTAGCCTTTGAACAGCGTAAATAATTTGAAGTGTCTCGGTGTGTCCTGATGGCATTCTCCACTTGCACTCAAAACCTGTGCTCCAGAGTGAACTTTTGCTTTGAGTCACCTTTTTAAACTCCTGTTCCACTGATGTTTACTTTCTGTTTGGATCCAGCCAACTGCTAAAAAAAAAAAAAAAAACCAGATAATCTCTTTTTTACAACTATCGCCTTATTGCACCTCTTCACTTTCCAAAACAATGGAGAAATCCATCAACCGCAAATTCTTACGCTCTGAAAGAGAATGGGCCTATGGCACTGGTTTCCATGGTTTAAAAGAAGAGAATACAGCAGAGCCAGTGGAAGCAGTAACTAACTAAATTTAATAAGTTTTAACACAAGTAGCTTTCGGAGTGTCGAACTCCTTCTTCAGAAAGTACATACAGAAATGCAAACATAATATAAATCGTTAGAAATGGAATGAATCATACTAAATATTCTGCTGGCCCTGATCAGATGACTGGGAGAGCGCGTACATGTACGCGCTCTCTCAGTCATTTGAACAGGGCCAGCAGAAGAGAATACAGCAGGGCCAGTCTCCACTAGCCCTGCTGTATTCTCTTCTTCTTTGCTATCTCGAAAGCGTCCAACTGATTAACGATCATCGATATGGATTCCGTCAGCGTCGTCTGGCTTATGTTACCCACCTTTGGACAAATTCCGTGGTAAAGTTCGGAGAAATTCAAGTAGTCACTCTCTTCAATAGGGTTTGTTTTAGCTACCTCACTAGCATAGTAGTTAGCTAAAACAAAAAATAACATGATGATAAAATGTAGCTGGTAGGTTTCTGAAAGATTGCAACCCTGTAAGTCCTATTGGCACAAAGTTGCTTGATAACAATGCCAAGCCGGTTCATGAAACTTATCGTATTGGATTGGAACATGCGTTGTAGGGGTCCACTTAAAGGTGGTATGGAGGATGCTTCTTGATATTGTAAAATGTTTTCCGAATGTCCTGTTTAGCCATCACAGGATCCAGTATTCTGTACTAAGGAAACTCTTGAGTCGAGTAGACGATGCAGAAGACCAAACAACGGACGCGTAAAATGCCACTGGAGAGACTCATCCCAGGACTGGGATGAGTCTCTCCAGTGACAATGCTGAATAAGCTTGCTTTCTTGCATCATATGCCTCTACTAATGCTAATGCTAGGACATATTGTGTTATGAGGCTTGGATGATCAAAACCATTAAGTGCTGTTCTTCTTTGCTCTACAGAGGGCTGCAAGCGTCTTCCTCTTGGTGTTTGTGAAATGCCACAAGAAGAGTTGCTCCTCCCGGGATGACTCCTAAATCTGTATGAAGCGTGACTCTGTTGACAGGAATGCCATCTCGTAGGACTGTCATGCTATTTTGCGTTTTGTTTTTAAAAGTGGTATGGGCAGACTTGCTAGGATTTAACTCTAAGCGTTTTGGTTTTCTTTCGAGGAGTTAAACATCTTGAGGTCGTCTGTATAGGAAACGAAGCTCTTAGCAGCGACAACAAGGAGTCGAGGGCTACCACAAAAAGGGATGCTGACAGAACATTTCCTTGGAAAGTACCCGGCGCTTTCTTGGCATCAAGATTGTTCAAAACTCTCCTGACATCCTTTTGACAAAAGACCACAGGAGGCATTGAATGGAGTGTACCGGGAATGGTAGCAGGTGGTTTACCAAGATTGTCGATACAAGGGTTAGAAGAAAAGTAGGATGTTAGCAAGTCGACTTTATCTTTATCTGAGGGCAATAAAACTATCAGTTTTAACAGAGGTGGGAGTGCAGATGGGCAGAATTGCTCGACTACCATTTAGACAAGAAGCAGGTTTATATTCTTATCCTGTTAAAAATATACTTGAACTGATTAATAACTACTTTGCAATTGTTGTGATTATCTTTTGTATAGACAGAAAATGAACCTGGAGACATTTTTTTACGGGTATGGTGCGGTTCCAGTTACTGCAGGTGCGGGTCTAGTACAACGAACCCGTGCAGGTAAAACTGAGAGATTATAAATTAGCTATGAGCAGTATAGTCGTTTTTTAAATATGTTATCATGAAACTAAATTATGTGTTTTATCTTTATTAAAAAGGAGGGTGGTCGTACAAAAATACTCTTAATTTGGTGGGGGGGAGAGATATTAAAAAAAAAAAAAACCGCACCAATGTTTCTCAAGCAGGGTTTGGCTAGAAGTCGTGGAATAAATAAATCAAAATTTTGAAATATCGCGAAAAATATCCCTCGAAATATCCCCTATAAACATTCTAGGAACGTGTTCATAAGGCTCCTCGGAATATGCAACATTATTTAAAGATTTAAACCCGGTATTGCAACCCGGAAGGGATGCAATAACGGGTTTAAATCTTTCTGTGACAGTGATAACTCTTTAAAAAACATAAGACGTTGTTTATTTAAGTAGCTATGATAGACCACTCTATTAGGATTACTATTTCGTCACAGTATGTTTTTTTAGATGGGGGAGGAAGGGGGAAATACGTTATCAGAGAACTTGATCACATCCTCCTTCATAAGCCTTTAGCACTAAGCAGTCCTTAGACGTAAAGCCTCTTAAACGTAATCAGTATCACATGACCAATACCCCCACACCCTAAGTTTTTATTACTAGCCTTATCACCGTAATCAGAAACGATCTTTTCCAATCTCTCGAGCTGCACAATTAAACCATCCTTTTAACACTAATGTAAGAAATCTATCCGCTAAGTGGTCATACTTAGGTTCAAGTAACCCCTATTAACATAGTTGTAATTCAAGTGGTTCTCGGTTTTCATTCCGACGTCCCGGGTGCCCCTTTCTTCCCCCCTCCCCCACTTTCCAATCCTTATGTTAAGGTCATCGCGTAGATGACGAAACCGTAGTACTTGGATTTCGCAGTAGCGCACGTCACCTAGATTTCGGTGGATGTTTGAATACACTGTTATTAATGTGTAACCTTTCAAGAACTGAGAGTTAATTGAAGCGCTTGTGTTAAATGTTCGAATAAGCAGTGTAAAACCGAACTCATTACCTTAATGTCTGGATAAAGTTTCTGGCAAATTAATCTCAGCTACTGTTTGATTAGCAAACACAAAACGCCCAACAGAAATCCTGAACTTCCCAAAGACAACACGTACACCGACTGGTGGCGCAAACTCGACAAACACTTCCAGTATCCAGTCGAAGCTTAAGTCTCCAAGGAAAGTAAACACAGGCCAGTCTCCATAGACAGTTGTCTCAACATGTTTGGATTGTTTTTTTTTCCCTGTTTTTTTTCCCCTCTTTATTCGGTGACCGCTTAAAACACAGCACGCGCAGCGACTCTGTTTGCTGAGAGAGTTAAGTAAATGTTTTAAATCCAACAGAGATTGTCGCTTGAGTAACAAGTAGCGGACTATTTGGTGTTTGAGACATCTTAAGATGTCATCTAGACCCAATTGTAAGATATAGTAACGATTTCTTACATTTAAGAAGTGATTAAGGGAAGAAAAGAGTCGCATGAAGAAACAGTGACTTAAAAAGATAGTCGTCGACGAACTGGGGGTCATGTTGACCCGATTAATTTACGCAATTTAATAATAAAATAGAAGTTAAGATGTTGCTGGAGACAGGAAAACAGTTCTCCGAATGCACATATTCATTCGATTTTAACGAAATATTTTCCAGTATACATAAAACGTATATGTACACGAGACGCCCCAACCTATCATCCAGATTAGTTTTAGCTATGTAGCAACTGGGGGAATACGTCAATCTACTTAAGTTGTTTGGTCAGCTGTGACCTCTCACCTGTTCCGTGATTGCAGAGAAAGTCATTGTCATGAATTCGACATCCGGTTGTTGATAGACCAAACGTTCCAAGAAAAGTTCTCATCCATTTAAGACTTTAGACTCACACCATCAATCATCTCTTTGGAACCCCTCGAAGGCAACTGAAAAACATTCCCTACTATTTGAACTTTAATCCAATTTCCGACGGATGCAACTGTAACCTCTACTGCGAAACGTCAGCAATTCCTAGCGTTAATTCAATTTTCCCGGCTACATGCGATTTCCGCGATCATTACCCTTTCATCAAAGAGGTTCCATCCTCTGTAAAATAATATTGTATTTAATGTTGGAATTAAAATAGTGAAATCCCGTATTATTATGTATTCCTAAATAATCTTCTGCGATGCCCAAGGGGATGTTGTTATTTATGTAGATGCCAAAAGATATTTCCTCATAAATGTATTACGAATTTTGTATTTCATGCGCAGACAACGAGATCTGTTTTCACTTTGCTGTATTCTTAAAGCCGATGTTTTCCGTAGCATCTCTTCTGATGACATCCAGGCCTCAGCAACAGCGGGTGTTCTTAGGTTATGCTAGAACGATAACATGACGTGTAAAAGAAATATGTTCTTGTCGGTCTGATGTCTTCTCCTCCCCGCTTCTAATTCCATCCCCTCTTTCCCGGACTGCGTAGTCACGACACCAAATAAGCGAACTTACTGAAACGTGCAAAGGAAAGGGGGCAGAAGAGAGTGATTGCGATGTCCGAGGTCATCATTTGTAATGGATGTTCGCCGAGTTTGGAAGAAGCAAACGACTTACTGTGTTTCTACACCCCATTTAGTGTTTCCTTCGTGGAATCTTATTTGGTGAGCATAAATGTAGGTTTGTCTACACAACGCTCGTACACTAGAAGTGGGTTTTGTCCTCCCCTCTTCCACCCCATTAATGAGCCGTCGCATGGGTGACGAAATAAACGAATGGAATTCGCACGCAAATATCCCCAAAGTTCCCTTTAATCTTTCAAGGAAAATATATAATTCAGCTACACCACGGGCATACAATTCCACTTGGGTTTACAGCATCTATATTTCATAAAACATAAAAACAAAAGTCGTTAGGAAATGCTCAAGTATGCCACCTACCGACAGAAAGGCAAACTACAAAAAAATTAAAAACAAGATTTTATGTAGCAAAAATACACAGATGTAACTTCAGAAAAAGCATCACAGCCGTTCACTTAGTCCAGATTTTCAAGAATTTGTATTTTTAAAATTTCATCAATCAACAATATATGATTTTTGTACGGAGGCTTTTAAAGACCAACCGTTGTAGCGATCGCCAGTATTTTTCAGATCGTTCAACGAATATTTCCGCGGAGTTAATTTGTTTTTAATTGATTATAGACACGTGAAGCATGTACCTTTTGACGCTATCAATGCAACACCGTCTACAAACCGCTGGGACAATGACAAACGATATGATACATATTGGTTTTCTGTCTGCTATTGGCCGATACCCTTTCCGTACTAAATCTATATATATTCCCTGGCCTCTCATTGCCTGGTGTTTAATAATGCATCCAGCGGTGGAATGGGATGGTTGGGAGGAAAACGGGGAGGAGAAGGAGAGGGGGGGGTATGTTATCTGCAAGCAGTACACACGGAAGATCGATGTCCGCCCAATATATCTATAAACAAGGAAATATAGTGCATTTACTCTCGCTTGCTTTTTCGATTTATTGATTTCCAATTTCGGCCTCCTTACAGAGAACACAGTGTCGGAGAAATGTTTTAGTGGTTCGTGCGGAGCCAGCCGGGGGGCGTTTCAAGAAAATGGCAAACTGGGAAAACAGCAGCAAGAAAGAGAGAAGGGAGGAGAAAAAAAAAAGAAGTCAAATCTTCACTTCTCTACAATGGTTTCCGGTTTGAAAATTGATTTTTCTGTGCGAAGTTTTTGGGCAAGTCGTTTATATGCTGCATGCAGTGTCACGGAGAGAATTTTCTGCAGTCATTTCTGGGGCGTATGTGTTCTATAAAGGGGTGGGAGGTTGGGGGAAAGTAAGAGGAACGGAAGATTTTGAAGTTCGAAAGTCGACTTTAATTTCGCCCGATGTTTGGACCTTCCCTCCCATTTTTTTTTTTTTTTTTTATATCAAATCGAACGGTCTTAATATACACCAAATAGGCAGAAGTAACACACATCCACGTAAATATCTTTTTATTTCTCTGCTATTCTGACATCCGGGAATTTTTCGCTGAGCTTGATTACCGAAAAATATATATTCGTGCAGTATGATCACATTACCGAAGTTCGTGTAGATTTGTTAAAATACTCATGTTTTTCTTCTTTTTATCTCTGTGCACGGGCTACAAAGATGTGCCTACTTTATTTCCTGTCTTAAGCAAGGCGGTTTGAAGATTATGTAGTAAGTAGTGTGCTAGTTACTGCCCACCTCTCTACATGCATTACGCGCTATCAGCTATCCAGTGTTTGCACGCTCTTCATGACCATCCGAGCTAGTTTTTTTTTTTTTTATGTTGGCAATTACGTTCCAAGCGTTTATTTGCGTGCAGGTAAACGCTTGGGACGAAAATTGGCATCGCGTGTGTAAAAGGATTGAACGTTAAGTTGGTGGGGAACATATATCGTCTGCTTGTGTAGCGACACTTTGGCCAGCTTGATGGAATCTCCCCTGTGTTAGTGCCCACCTCAAAAAAAAAAAAAAAAATCTGTACAACGACGTGGTATTTTCGTAGTAAGTTCTAGTGCCGTTATTTCATTCGCCCATTACCATTCTTTCTCTCCCCATTTATCTTCATTCTCCCCCCTCCCCAATGCATCCTTTTTATCCATATGGAGGTAATGTTTTCCCTCGGGAAATTCAGTCTTTGCCACTGACCACAACGGATAAATCGACCTTTAGAACAAACGTAAGGCCTGACGTAGCCGAGTGGTCAGGAGCGAGAGTGCATAGCACACGTTCCTTGAGTGGACCGGGGTTCAAGCCTGACTACTAAATACGATAAATATTTGTATTGACAATTTATTGTAAACTCTACTGACTTGGTTGTCGTGCCGGAGTATAAACAGAAAAAAAAAAAAAAAAATTAAACAGACGAATCATGGCCAAAAATAGCTTTGTGCTAAGCTAAAGGAGTTTTTTTTTCTCTCTCTCTCTCTCTCTCTCTCTCTCTCTCTCTCTCTCTCTCTCTCTTCCCCCTGCACTGTTCTTCCTTCAGGGACGTGCAAAGGAACTTGAGGATCCGGATGCAAAGGGATTAAGGAGCCTCATTTATTTATGCTGAGACTTTGATGGCTCCTTAGATCGGGGGCTCTGGTGTGGCGCATCCAATACACCCTCATATGCACGCCCCTGCCTTCCTTTTCTGATATATTTTAAAATTAATTTCTAATTATACTACGTACGATTTATACATAATTCACGGAAACACTTTCAATCATTTTTTCTTTTCTTTATTTTCCAAACGTGGATTCTGTTATGAGCCTCTTCAAACAATTTGCAAGTGGCAGAAGCACTACGCTGTTACGGAGGACAAATTATAGCCTCTTTGTACTATGAGTGTAGTTGTATTCCTCTGTAGTCGAGTGGTCAGGAGTAGGAGTGCAGTAGCACATGTTCCTTGAGTAGACCGCGGTTCAAGCCCCGACTGCTAAATACGGTCGGATCTGCCAACCCGCACTGAACCAGCGTGGCAGATTATGGTCATTTCCCTCAACATGAATTGTTGAGGAGACTTCCATCGTGCAGTGGATTTATCATGGCTGCAGTTTATTCCTCACAATCCCAAAAAAAGTGGCCATAATCTTGACTGTTGAAGGTTGTGTCCGAATTTTTTTAGTTGTGGGAGAACCCATGTACAGTACTTCCATTACATTTATTCTTGCTTGATCTCAGGATTCCAGTGATGAACCCATGTTTCATCACCGTAACAATTCTGGAGATGAAAGTTTCAGGATTCCCTCCATAAAGCTCTAAATTCTCCTCACAACACTGTACTCTGAATTGCTTCTGTGCAGAGGTCAGCAATCTGGGACCCACTTTGCACTGACTAAGGACTAAGGTCAGTGCAAAGTGGGTCCCAGTTATAAACATCCTCCATGAACATTTGTTCATGGAAGATGTTTATAACTGTTTCCTCAGATATGTCACATTCCCTAGAAAGTTGGGACACCTTTAAACGTCTGTCATTCAGCACAAGAGTTTCCACAGCTTGGCACATTTCTGAAGTGTTCACTGTCACAGGCCTTACTGGACGTGGATCATCTTCGATGGACTCTCTACCTCACTTGAATTGTTTTGACTAGAATTTCACCTGGTACTGTGAAGGTGCAATTTTGCCATACACAGATACCATCCTTTCATGAATGACCTTTGGCCCATTTCCTTCTTTGGTAAGAAACTTGATGACTGAACAATGCACCAATTTCAGCAAATCCATAATTTGATACAGGTGTCTTCCTTCTTTCTGTTACAGCAGCACAACCTAAAAATATAGTGGGATCAAAATTAGTATGATTCAAGATGAGATATGTAGGAACATCATGAATCACTGAAATATAACTGTGGGAAGTGCTTAGGTATATAATTTATTGATCGCCCCTCGTATAACAGTTGGGAATCTCTACCTTAACTGAATAATTTCTTAGATCAGTAACCAAAAAAATTTGGAACAAATCGAAAAAATAAACGGAAACAGACATTTTTATGACCAGTTTTCTCTCGCCAGACAGCGCTGCTGTCTCTACAATCAACAAATGCGTTAATCAGGGTACGCTTATTTTTCTGCTCCATTTCGAAGCGACCCTGTCGTAATATTTCAACGGTCCTGCCTTTTTGATCGCGATTATTTCCAACAAAGCAATGCGATACATCTATTTTGCTGTGACACTTTTATCCCAAACTGGTGTTTTGTCAGCATAAACGTAAGCATTAGACTTTCTCCGAACATCGCAATGGGCAGAATCGCCAAGCAAGGAAAAAAAAAAAAGAAGAAAAAAAAAGCAGGAAAAAATCCATTTACCTCCGGCATTCTATTCAATAGCAAATGTTGGCTTCTCTGAGCCTGCATGTAATGCGGGTTATCCTGAACCTCGTGCATGCATTTATATACATTATTCCTGCTTTTTCATGGTGTGCTCCTGTCACTGTAAAGCTGTGAAAGATGGTGGCAGCAATCCCCACGCGCATTTCAAGAAAGCGCTGGAGGGAAGGCAATAAGGGGAAGGAGAGGAGGGAAAGAGGACAGAGAACTTGTAGCCCACCGCAAGCAATCAAGGTGCGTCGTCCGAGACTTCTCGCTGTATATAAATATATGTACCCGTTGGGGTATATCTGACTTCACGTGACAGCAATCGGCTCGTGGCCTGGACAAGCACGTTTGGGAGTAAACTACCCTCAACTTGGGTGGTGAAACTGACATCTAGTTTATTGGCTTTCAGCAGACTAGGTATGTTTCTGGTCAAAATGCACCGTAAGTCGTCTATGATAACGCTGGGCGTTTTTTTTTTTTTTTTGGCTTTTTTTTTTTTTTTTTTGTGTGCGTGTACTCCCAGAGGGAATATGTTATCAACTTACCATTGTTTTTGCATTACGGTGTAGCTTTAAAGCATTCACCAGCATTGATTTTGGAATAAAATTCGCTTTTTATTCTGCAAGCAAGAGATCAAAAAAGGGCTTAGCATATGTTACCTTTTGTCAGCATATGGAGAGAGAGAGAGAGAGAATCGTTTCTTAAGCAATAGATTTCTTTCCCCTCCCTCCCCCGCGCACTATTGTCCTTAGGTTTTTATTCAAGACGATGCGGCTGTTCAACTGTGTAGTAGAATTTTATCACAAATGGGAGTTTACAGAATTCATTGCTATAAAAGATATTTTCTACATCGATTTCGTTTTATATATAATCCTTTTGAAAGATGGTTAAAATCTCTGCGCGTGAAGATTGAAAAAGACTAGCACGTGCCCTTGATGGTAGGCAGACGTCAGGTGTTTTATACGCAATAATGTAATTACTCGCACGAGAATTTTGTAGCATTGTTGTAAGAAAAATATGCATTCAACACTCGAGATGTTTATTTAAACAATATGATTTATATTGTTACGTGTGCGACGTGACAGCAATGTAATTCTAAATGCATTATTGCCAAGGAAAATGTCTACAATTGGCGCTGAATAAGTAAACTTTTTTTTTTTTTAAACAAATAAATTCAACAATAGGTAAAAATGCAATAATACTATTCAGTTGAACAGTACAACTTTTGAAACATTTATTAAAAACTGAAAAGCAATTTTCAATCTGGAGGCGCATGAGGTGATTTAAAGAAAAAAATGAGGAAAAAACGTATTATCAGAAACGCGTTACCAGAAAACTTTTCCCCCCTTATTCTTCTGTAAATTGCCGACTTCTATAGAGATTATTCAAGTTAATGAAGACTTTGTCGAGGGGTTTTATGAGCCAGTTATTTAATTTATGGACGATCGGTTCGAAATTAGCTCATAGCTGTTGAAGACTCGACTGGCTGTGTTCTCCAAACCTTTAATTACATTCATATAAGCGGGCAGCACAGCAATTTCATAGGAAATTAAATGGAGAACTAATAATTTACTTCAGTTAGAAATTTTGTACCTAATGAATTCTACGTGAATAATGGATTATTTAATGCAGGGTTTGGCAGTTCAGGTCATTAGAAGACCGTCAGCTAAAATGGGAGGGAAACGGTGCATGCAGAAATTGGCGGGATATAATAATGCCGCCATTCTGTCTACTTTGAACACATGTCTAGAGCCATCAACCATTTCAGAATGGCATGTGTGCCCACACAGATGGAAGTATTCGCATGATAGCATACGAACAGGGCAGGCTCATGAATTTTAACTTATTCCATTCTTCCCCCCCATTCCACCTCGTATGCCCCCTGTACGTAGATGAGGTCTGTTTGTAAATATTTTCCTGACAATGCGAAACGCATACAGCCATGGTCGTAATTGGAAATGCCAAATAAGTGTTTGTATTGTACACTTTGTTTAGCAACGGTGTCATTGCCTTAATCTGCCGCCAGAGGGTGTTTATATCGGTGAGATTGGATTTTAAATGGCGACATTGTTGAATGTGGAGAGAGGTACTTAGTGTGCGGAATCTGTTTGTTGACCTGTACAGGGAGAGGGGGGTTGGGGGTTACTGCTTGTTAATCTAGTACTTGTACAGTTTCGTCGCTCTTTGCATTTAATCTAAAAACAGTGACAACATTTGGAATTCCTTATCCCATTTAATTTATGAAGGTTTTCTTTTCTCTCTTTTTCTTGGCGGATTTCGTAAACCATTCCTGTGTTTTAACGAGCCGACAAAAATCTTACGATTTACACACGTTCACAATTTTGAGAGATAATTAGCTTTCTACGACTGTTAATGTTTTTTAATAGTTTTTTTTTTTTGTCCCTGGGGTTGAGAGTAGAACTAATTTAGTTCGTAACGTAATCTGACCCGACTGTTAACTGTATTTGTGGAACGAGTGGGCTAACGACTTGGGTTCTTTTGCGAAGCACAGCTAATTGGCAACCCCGTGAGATATACTCGCCCCCTAGCGGCGAACACATGCCACGCTGCCATAATTTACACCACTAATGAGCGTTAACAGGTAAACCTGGGTCGCTGATAGAGTAGCGGGAGACTAGTTTCTAGGTAGAAGACGAGCGTTATGCTTCATTAGACAAGGTTGGAAAACCTTCACGCTAGCTTGTCGGAATTACCGCTGGAATGTGTGGAAGATCCAAAGATACTCTTGCAGCTACTCGCTGGAGACCTTATCGAGACTTCATAACGAGTCATTCAGAACAGCTCGATTCTCGTGCACGCTACGAGTCACTCCCCCCTCCCCGTTTATCCCTAGCCCTGCAAATCCGTACCGGCTCTTTGCAGGGTTCGTTTAGCCAACACACAGGCGCCGGACGGGATGGCCACAGGCACGCTTTTGTAATTGCACGTCCATCGGCAGCTCACCGTAGCCAATGACTTTCTGCATGACTCCGTGTGGAGAATTCAGCTCTCGGAGTAGGAGCATGATTTCGCCTCTGTTTCGTCACGAAGCGAGGAGTAGAAGGTCAGCTTTTACATGGATGGCTGGCCAGGTCGTCACAATCAATAGTGGCATTTGAAAATGGCGTACAAATAGTCTCTAACAGCGGCTTGCCTTTCCATTACTCTGTTTTGTATACACTCCATATCCAAAGAAATGGGAGGTCCATTTAATAGAGTGTAAAGCTGTTCCGTAATCATATATTATTAGTAAACTGGAATAGTATTATTAAAAAGGGGAGGGGGCTTTAAGTGAACACAGATTTTTCTCCCGATACTACGATTTTCGTTTTATGTAAATAGCCAGTCTTAAACTGGCAGATTAATAAACCCGAAAACATATTAATGATATATTACCCGCTTTAAGTACACATACGAATAATTTAAAAATACTGTTCTGAATTTTATAAACGAATTTTTTACACAAAAGATGATGGCTGTAATTAAGTCATCTACACACGAAATTAAATACATTGTATTCGTATTTAATTAAATAGATTAAATTAAATATTATTAAAGTCTTCCTACCAAAAATATTTGGTAGGAAGATTTAGAGATGATGCGAACGAGAATTGTAGGAAAACACATTGCTCAAATTTTCTATATAATCGTACAAAATTAATTTTTGGCGATTGTATACAAATAAGTGCAAGATATGACGAGTCGATGCTAACAGCTTTTGTAATGAGATGGATGGCGTTGGAAGTATTTTACCATGATAGTAAAATTGTATCAGAAGCATTGACAGAGTTCGGTGAGAATGGGGCATGTACAGGGGCCTATTCTTGAAGATAAGTTAAAAAAAATTAAAAAAGAAGAGACATCGCTGTAATGATAGACGAGAATTCACAAGGAACCAACAGCACATGCCCTCACGGCTAGTACAGTGGCAACGAACTCTTTCCATATCTGGTAAAAGGTCTGGCGAATCTCGATTGGAGGAATATCTATAAGCTTTTAATGTCAAGGTAGGCATAGGCGGATTCTGAAATTTTTTTTCAGGGAGAGGGGCACAAGTTCTCATATCAGTTATGATAGTCTAACGGTGCTGTGTGTACAGAGTGTAACGCCAGTACGGTAAATGTATTATTATTTTTTTTTTCGTATCAAAAAACTGTAGTACAACAAATTCAGAATCTTTTGAACTTAAATTTTTTACTTACATTTTTACCTACTATATAATATCGGTATAAGTACACCATAGTTAACCCATAGATTTGAGCTACGATTGTAGCGTAGAAGACATCGTTTTAATTGTATCTCATAATGTGGTTGCCTTCACAACAAGATACGCTACAATCGTAGCTCAAATCTATGGGTTAACTATGGTGTACTTACACCAATATTATATAGTTAATTATCAAAACCCATAAAGATTACGCCTAGTGCATTTAATTTTCCAAATTTTTACATACATAATTAACATCAGAAACGTGCTACATAATTCACTGCTAGTTCAAGTCCAGTCTCCAGTTAAATTTTCGGCGGAAGATTTCTAGCAGTTCTGTTGTGAAAGGAATGTTCCTCTTTATCTTCAATAGCACTAAGCCATTGAGCTTGATGGTCTATCAGATACTGTACTATGACAGAACATCGGCATTGTTTTTTTTTTTGGGGGGGGTGCCCTGCTTCCTCTCCTAAATCCGCCCATGAAGGTAGGGTTAGTCGATTTCGAGCGAGGGCGGCATGGTTTGTCATCTAAAAAACATACAAACCGTTTGCATACACAATTTACGGACACTATGTACTGAAGCTTTGTGGTCGCCTGGGCCCTTTTACTTGAAACCTAACCTGCAGCACACACACACACAGCAACGTTGCTTTTCCTTTTGGACCATGTTCCAAGACAAGATTGACTGGAGTTGTCAATATTCACAACCACAGAATCTTAGCAAAAGACTGTCCTCCATGCAATTCGGAAAGTTCCGATACACTCATTTAAAATGGCTATGATTTAAGATGAAGAATCGTCACATTATTGTAACTGTTTTGGATACGCTTCATCAATGAGAGGTTTATTAGTTGCAGTATCCTTACACCATTGTGGCCGGATTTGAATCGTAGTGACTTACTGGGAGTCAGTGTTAGCAGTGTCGTGCTTGCTACCATCGAAAACAGTTCTTTGGTTGGAGAAAATCATTAACAGTGTCTTCCTTGATCTTAATGCATCTATTTGAGGTTCAGCTAAGAACAAACCAACTTTACTACAAAATACATCAATCTTATATTACGAAAGAAATCACGAGTTGCCTCGGTTTTGAACTTCAAATAAACAGCACTGCTCCCTAAGAAGTATGTTGCTATTTATTTTTGTAAAGCATGCCATAACTCAGACGTCCTTCTCAAAGACTACCTTGCGATCGGTAACTAAACATACCCAGCAATGAAATAAATATTGCTTCTTAGAGGAAAATGTTCTCGCTAATATGTTTCATTGTTGCTGAATTCCCTATAACATATGGATAATTAATTTGTATGAAGACTAATGAAAATCTTTTTGCTTTATAACCCACTTATCCAGCTTAGAGTGAAAAGAGTTTTCTGTGAATATAAATAATGGGAGATTATAATCTTGACAGGTCGCAGCCCTGGTCGAGTTAGACCAGTTCACTTTGAGTCTGGAAGCACGTCGAGAATTAGATTATTCTCAAAACAAGAGCGAACAACTGTGGGTGTTGTCTGTAAAGGTTAGATACACAGTGGCTTAGATTCACTGGAATGGTTTCCTTCCAGCTTATATATACAAATTTCATTTACTTAGCCAGTTTTTGAATTCTTGATATTTAGTATTAATCTTTATGACAATCTCGTCAGATTTATTAGATACGATTTCTCCTTAAGAAAGGCATGCTTAATTCTCGATCTCATTTTGAAAATAAAATTTTTTTTACTTGTTTGATAGTTATATCAAATTTTATTTTCACTATCTCCTGCTAATAAAATATATATATAATATTTTATTAGCAGGAAATAAAATATATATATAATTTGTTTTTCTCTTACAGACGGAAATCGCTAAACGTTTGAATGCAATTATTCATCAGATACTGCCATTTTTGTCTCAGGAGGTAAGTGAAATTTTCTACCTCTTATGAAAATCCATCTAAATTTACTGAGCACGTCAGAAACTATATCTAACGGAAATCCGTATCTCACTATCGATTTTTTGCCAACCGTCACGAAAAGTTAATCTCCCAATAGCCAAACTCGAAGTTAATTTTCGTTGGGGCATTTCTTAGGGTTTTGTTGTTCCTCCTACAGGCAGCATAATAAACATGATTGTTTCCAAAATTGGCATCTGTCACTCAGCGTGTATTTGTATTGGCTTCTTAAAAGGTACAGTATTACGGGAAAGGAGGGGGGGGGTCTTGAAAATGCTGCACGAGAAAACCGTATATTCGAAATAAAAAAAAAAAAAAATGTAAAATAGGAGAATCGCAAAAGCGAGAGCACATAAAAATCGGTAAACATTGCATGAGGGGATCATAAAAAATCCACGGTAAAGAACGTAAAATGTATTGTTAGCAAATGACAGAACTGTAAAACCGAGAATTGAAAATTCGGTAAACGTTGCACGCGAGAACGTGAAATCGAGGTTTTTCAAAATAAAAATTCCTCGTTAACCGTAAATGTTACTTCTCAATGTATTTAATGCACCTTTGCTTGCCATTCAATGTACTTAATTCTAAAGCGGAGACGGTAAATCGTAAATATTATCTGTTCAAATATTTCAGGAAACTTTATGTGCCCTGTTTAAGCACAAGCGTTATTTGAGATATATATATATATATATATTTTTTTTTTTTTTTTTTTTTTTTTAACTCCATCTTCGCAACCAATTTTCCTTGTCCTCATTCTGGAGGGCTGCCTATTTGTTTTCTCATGATTTCTGGTCGTAGCGGTAAAAGGGGGATTTTTCTGTCAAAGTTAAACGGTTCTGTGTTTTCCCAGATCGTTAAACACGGCAGTAGCACGCTCTGACGTATACAAAGCCTGATTGTTCTCATCAGTGTGCGTCTCGCTGTATTGTTAGCAAATGGATGTGGCCTCAATATTAAACGATGTCTTTGGGCTTATGGCTAATAGTTACAGATGGGCGATCAGCCGTGATATGCGACTGTTGCTAGCTACGATCTCAACCCCCTTCTCCTCCCTCGGGTTATTCGTAATAGGTTGGAATATTCAAACAAATTGCATCTTTTGCGATGATGGGTTGCACAAATTATGGCTGTATTACAGGTTTTTTCTCTGGTTTGCGTGCGTTGTATTTATCTTGGGTCTCGCATTTTGTTTTCCTACCATTCCTACTGTGCATGCGCGTGTATCACTGTTCATGTTAATAAAAGAAACCTATATGCTGTAATTTACTAGCGATATATATATATATATATATATATATGAGTGGCCTGCGATGTATCTCTGACTAACCAGCATCACTCTTATCCATTGAATTAAAAACGCATTTCTGTTGAAATGTTTGGTATTTATTCGTTTGTTCGCTAGATGTCAGTGGTGACTACAGGAAACCTAGAAGCGTTCCGCAGATTGACTACTGTATCCATCGTGTCCGATAAGAATAAAAAAAAAAAAAAAATATATATATAAAAATTCTTGCTGGCCCCCTATGTACATGTAAAAACTCTTGCGATACATGTTGCCGTTAGATCAATTAGGAAACTGTATAGAAACTTGTACGAGGGGAGTTAAAAAATTGTAATTCACCCATAAGTAGTTGTGGTAGAAGGTTGAAACAAATACCATGTATTGCACTTTTTCAACATAGTCACCAGACAAAATAACACATCTTTTGCCACCTCTCAATACACTTCCGCAGGCCAGTTTTGTAGAAGTCCTCTGACTGTCCTTCAAGCCATGACTCGGCACAGAAATCACCTCATCAGCAGAAAAATGTTTTCCATGAAGAAAGGACTTCAGGCCAGAAAATAAGAAATCCGCGGGTGCAAGGTCAGGTCGGGGGGAATAAGCAGGATACAGCAATATTTCAATTTTCCTGACATCAACAACATTTCATGTGCACATTGAACCCTTACTTTCTTCTGGTAAGGGGTCAGAAGTTTGGGAACCCATTTAGCAGCCACTTTACTTATGCAACTATTGGTGGATGATGCTCTCCACAAACCCTACACTAGTTTGGAGCTCTGCATCTAGTTCTTTGACGCTAATATGGTGATCTTCCAGAAGTAATGTCTCAATCTTTGCAATACTCTCTTCTGTCACAGCAGTTGCTGGGCGTCCTTGGATTTCTTTGTTCTTGTTTATACTCCGGCACGACCACCAGGTCAGTGGAGTTTACAAATAAATCAATCAATACAAATGTTAATCGTATTTAGCAGTCACGGACTTAACCCCAGTCCACTCAAAGAGCGTGTGCTACTACACTTGCACTCCTGACCACTCGGCTACGTCAGGCCTATTTCTTCATCATGCACTGAGGGTCTTTCGCATTTTAAATATTTATACCAATGTGCAACAACCCTGTAACCTGGGCAATCTTCTCCATAAAGAGCGACCATTCCTTCGTGGATTGCTTTGGGTGTTTTTCCTTGCAGAAAGAACCACATCACTGAGCTGTATTCCACTTAATCCATTCTGATACTTCACTTAATTCATCGCTACAGAGAAAAAAAAAAAAATAAAATAACTGGCAGATCGAAACCAAAACTTGTGTAGTTGCTATAGAAATTTCAAGGAATAAAACATAAAAAATTTCATCTTTTGGTCATAACTACTTTTGGGTGAACACAACTTTTTTTTTTCCAACCCTGGTTGTGCGTCATAATTGACCGTTTCAATCTAGACGACAGCAATTTCCCCCTTTTCTCTTCTAGTTTAGTACAATTTCTTGTAAAAATCTGCTAGCCTGTTTTTGTTATTTTCAGCACCAACAGCAGGTGGCAGCAGCGGTAGAAAGATCGAAGCAAGTTACCATGACAGAACTAAATGCTATTATTGGGGTAGGTATTATGTGTGTGTTGTTTTTTTTTTTTTTTTGTGTATGTATATATATATATATATATATATATATATATATATATATTAATAGTTTTATTAGTGATAAAAGGAAAGAAAGTTAAAAGACAATAACTAATATTTATGGGTTAATGCAGTTGCAAGCAATTATGCAATACACCCATAATGTCTATAGAATATTATTAGAAAAAGTAAATCAATCCAATAATAAGAACACCATCAGGGACTTAAGAAAACGCAAAAAAAAAAAAAAAAAAAAAAAAATTATCATCATCGCTTTTTACCGACAATCTAGATGACTTCAACTGGGGCCAACCACCCAGAATGAAGGCAAAAAACGACAAGAAGTTCTCTGTTTCTGTGATGATCAATATATGCTAAGTAATTTAAATCTAAACCAAATATAAACCAGTATAGGCCGAATATAAATCGAATATAAATAAATCGAATGAAGATAATTAATTAAGAAAAAATTTTGAAATATTAGAATCAAAGGTAAGAAATATAAGTAAAATATAAATGTAAGCATATATTAATCATCGTTGACCCTTTTTTTTTTGCGTTTTCTTAAGTCCCTGATGGTGTTCTTATTATTGGATTGATTTACTTTTTCTAATAATATTCTATATATATATATATATATATATATATATATATATATATATATATATATATATAAAGAGGCCTGATTAAAAAGTTAAGTTCTATATAATTTTTATTTTCCCATTTAAAAAAAATAGGGCGCATTACATTTTTGTAAGTGATTCCCTTCAAAGTCTCCCTCTGATGAAATTCAAGTTCCGTTTCACTCTGTTAGATGGTTGGAATATCAAAAAATATTCGTCCCTTCAGTTTAGAAAAGAGAAATGGCAAGGTCAAGTAAATATGGCGGAATGTGTTTTTTTTTTTTTTTTTTAAGACAAAAATTCTTGGAGAGAGCAAAATGCAGGAGTACTGTCATGGTGGAGAAACCATCCACCAAACAGCTGATCGCATTTTCTCCTAATGATTTAACAAAATCAAATCAGACCTTCTGATAGACGTGGTTTATCTTTCCATAACGAATGATACTCTGAATGTGGAAAGGAACAAACAATATTGTTTTTACATTTGACCGAACCCGACGCGCTTTTTTCAGACAGGATATTTGGTGACTTCCGCTGCGACGACTGGAAGTTCATTTCGGGTTCATATTGTACATCCATGTTTCATTAGCATTAGTAGAGGCATTTGATGCAAGAAAGCCAGCTTATGCAGCATCAGCCAAAAAAAAAAAAAAAAAAAAAACCACTTCCACTTCACCCCTCTGTTCGTTCAAAATACCTGTCCAGCTGAGCCTTAAACTTATTTAGGCTATCAACCTCCACCACAAGGGATGGAAGTCTGTTCCACCAACCAACCACTCGCTGGCTAAAGGCAAATTTCCGCACGTCTATCCTACATCTGTCTTTCCTCAATTTGAATTTATGCCCTCTCAGGTGATTATTCTGAGCTAGAGGAAGAATCCCATCAGCATTGAGCATGCTTAAACCATTCAAGGCTTTATACACCTCTATCAGATCACCTCGCTGGTGCCTAGTCTCCAGACACTGTAATTTGCAAAACTTAAGCCTTTCTTCGTAAGAGCACCCCTTTGTTCCATTCACTAATCTTGTTGCCCTTCTCTGTACTCGTTCCAGCAGCTCTACATCCTTCTTGAAATGAGGCCTCCAGACCTGTATACAGTACTCTAGGTGTGGCCTGACCATCGCCTTATACAATGGAATAATCACCTCCTTATCCCTGCTGGAAAAATTCCTGTATATCATTGACAATACTCCATGAGCTACTCTTGCAGCCCGTCTGCACTGCTCAGGGAACTTCATATCTGCCTGCACAACCACCCCCAAGTCCCTTTCATTCTCTACCACTGTCAGTGTTGTACCATAGAGTTGATACGTTGCTCTGGGGTTGCTGTTTCCCATGTGTAGTACTTTACATTTGTCAATGTTAAACTTCATTTGCCACCTCTCAGCCCATCTGCTCAACCTTTCCAGATCCTGTTGCAGAAGCATAGTGTCAGTAGTGTCCTTGACAACCCTGCCAACCTTTGTATCGTCTGCAAACTTGGACATTAATCCCGATATACCATCATCAATATCATTTATAAATACAGAAAACAATAATGGACCCAACACTGAGCCCTGAGGGACTCCACTAATAACATCAGTCCACGATGAGCAGTGTCCATTGATTACCACTCTCTGTCTTCTCCCCCTCAACCACTCCTTTATCCATAGCAGCAATTTGCCTCCAATGTCACACTGCTCCAATTTGTGTAGCAGTCTTCCATGTGCAACAGTATCAAAAGCCTTTCTAAGATCCAAGTATATAATATCAAAGTTATTCCCTGCATCCAGTTCTTTTGTGACTGCATCATAGTATCCAATCAAGTTGGTCAGGCAAGACTTCCCCTTAACAAAACCATGCTGTGTCTGAGCTATAACTGAAGTCTTGTCTAAGTGATCCTGCAGTGCGTCTTTAACCAGTGCCTCCATTAATTTTCCTGGAACAGAAGTCAAGCTCACAGGTCTATAATTACTTGTGTCAGCCTTTGATCCTCCTTTGTGAATTGGGGTCACATTTGCACATTTCCAGTCTATGGGTACCTCCCCTGAGTCCAAGGAAGCTCTCATAATTATGGCTAAGGGTTTGCTTACTTCCTTTGCTGCCTCCTTTAATATAACTGGATAGATCCCATCCACCCCGGGTGCCTTTCTTGTGTTTATCTTCAACAGTTTCTCCTCCACTTTACTCCCAGTTATTTCAAGATTCTGTAACTTACTGCTAGAGTTGAATACACCTCTGGCATTCCCCTCGCTGAATAACTCCTCATGTGTGAATGTCGATGCAAAATATTCATTTAGTTTGTTAGCCACCTGAGCAGGATCATCAACACTTGACCCATCAATATCAAGTGGACCAATCTGATTCATCCCTTTCCTTCTAGAGTTTACATAAGTAAAGAACTCTTTGCTGTTTTTCTTTGCATCCCTTGCCAAGGATTTCTCGTAATCTGCCTTCGCCTGCCTAACCTCCTTTGTAACTTGGTTGCATATCAACTTGTATCTATCATAGGCTTCTGTGTCATGTGTTAATTTGTAAGTATCCCATGCATTTTTCTTCTCTGCCATATGCCTCATTAGTTCATCTGACATCCATTTTGGCCTAAACCTTGAACAATATTTCTTAGTTGGTATGTAAAGCCTAGTAGCTTCCAAGATAAGTTCTTTGAATGCTTCCCATTTTGAATTTGCTGTTGGTAACATCATCAGTTGGTCCCACTGTATAGAATTTAAATACTGTCTCAGTCCATCGTAGTCGCCTTTACGGAAGCAATAACCCTTCCCTTTACCCCTAATGGTAGTTACCTCTTTGAGTAAATCCCACTTCAGCACACTGTGATCACTGCCACCTAGTGGTTCGTTTATCTGCAGATTCTTAATGCATGAAGAATCACTGCTGATAATCAAATCAAGAGTATTACTCCCTCTAGTTGCCTCCCGAACATGCTGATGTAGAAAACAATCATCCAATAAATCCACAAAAGCCCTGCTAGTGTGTGAGTATCCAGCCCCCAAATTCCAGTCAATATCTGGGAAATTAAAATCTCCCATTATAAGACACTCTGATTTACTGGCCCACTCTATTTCCCTGTACAGTTCCTTATTATACTCATCAGAGTCATTAGGCCTATAGCACACTCCTACTCTCAATTTTGATCTCCCAATGCTTATGTCACACCAAACTGACTCCACACTGCACTGTCCAGCGATGTCGACTGGCTTCACTTCCTTGGTTTTTATGTGTTTCTTAACTAATAGCATAACACCTCCCCCCTTCCTATCCTGTCTATCCTTTCTGTAGACGTTGTACTCCCCAAATTGCAGTTCCGCATCCCTTATATCTGTGTGACACCACGTCTCTGATATCCCAACAATATCTGCCTTCGATGTTTTGAGCAATACCTCAAATTCATCAAATTTATTTACTAAACTCCTAGCATTGGTGTACACGCAAGTATACCTGCACCTGTTTCTATTCTTAGCTACCCTAACACAACCCATGTGTTTACTTGTACCACAATGGCTCCCAGCAGTCTCTGAAAGCTGGGAGCTTCATATCTAATAATAATGCAATATTGGGGGGGGGGGGTTAATTGCTGACAGTCGACGCATGCCAAAGTTTTCGGTCCACATCGCCTGGCATTAATCCAAAGGAGATTTTTGCTAGTTCATCAGCAACTTCTGGAATAGTTTTAATCGCCAATCGGAATGAATATTTTCATGAATTAGCAACCGTTTCATTGCTGATTGAAATTGAAGGTTGACTTGAAAGTTGGTCATCTTTGACAGAAAACTCTTTAGAAATTCCTTAAGGGGAACAGTGCTTAGGTAAACTGTGTTATTTGAAGATAATAAAGCACTCAAACCTACGTTGATTTAATTACGTTTATTTCCGATTTGGAAATATGTACATAATGGAATCAAAGTTTCGTAGTATTTTCTTACCACTTCTTCAGTGACTGCAAAGACAGTAAGTTCTGATGATTTTTTCATGACTATTAATTATTAACTCATGCCTATTATGTCCATTTACTCATTTCGTCTCACTGGTAGTCACCGTATATGTGGTAAGAAAATACAGTACCACAAGACATTAGACTCCATGTACATATTTCCAAATCGTAAATAATCACAATAAACCAAAGTAGGTTTGATTGCTTCGTTATCTTCAAATAACGCTTTAGAACTTTAACACGCGCTACTCATTACTAATTTGGTGGGGCGAGAAGTGACTCGAACCAGTGATATGGTTACCTTTCCCATATATTTACTCATCTTCGCCCCCTACCGCCACCACTTCTTTTGTAATGAAGAGTCACGTATTAACTGTTCTAGTAATTATTTATAATCTGGAACTTAGTGTGAACTAGATAAATTGTTATAACGCTAATTCCTAGGGGTGTTTTCAATACAGAAGAACATTACAGTAATGTAATTTCGATGTATTGTTATTTTTCCGCCAATGACAGCATACAAAAGAATAAAAATTTCTCGCTTATCAACCTTCCGGAACGACACCATTTTAATAGAATGGGTGTCCGTATACAATTATTGTCTGTTTACAAGTTCTGCAGAGGAACTGTATCTCGTTACTGTAGGTGGGAAAAAGGGGATGGTGTATTAGATCGCCGTACATGACTGGTTCGCTGCCATTAATGTTTTCTACACGTCTTACATTTTTAGCACTTCTCCTCGGAGAAATAAAATGGTGGCGAGCAGGGAAAGGATTATTTTCTACTCCCCTCTCTCGCTCGATGATCTAAATTGAAGTCCAGACCAAACAGCAACTTCAGACATCCTTGTGACACTCTGTACCGACATTCATTTAACCCCCCTCTTTGTTCCGCTGGTGAAGCATGAAATGGTAGTTGGGGGGAACGGCAATACGATGAGAACTGAAGGATGAGATTGTACGGGCGGTTTGATATGTGCAGCAGACAAAAACTTGCCGCACCACTCACTCCATGTGCAACTTTCCGGCCCTGCCTGCACTACTAAATCACGAACGGCGTTTGCAGGCGAACGCATGAGTCATAGGTGGCGAGTTACGCCGTTTCCCCATGATTCTGTAACTAATTATGCGCTCTGATGGTTTGTGGCAGCGAAGAAGTGTGGTTAAGCCTTTCTTCCCCCTTCGTTCTCCTACAGGTAGCCGCCCCCCTTAGGATGTCATCTCCATTCGATGACCTGGTTAAACTTGCACGTGGTCTGGTGCCTTCTTAATATACTTGGAAAGTTTAAGGCCGTAGGGGTATTCGGAAAAATCCTGCTCGCAAAATGTATAGCACCACTTGATCTCTCTCCTTGAGGCGCTATATTATTAACCATTGCCCAGATGTCTGCATACACCATACTTAGCGATTACTCGCCTGTCATGTACAGTAATTAATGGGCAACAATTAGGTCTTGTGCAAGTCCCTTTATCTCCTTCTGGCATTCGGGAACCGCACATACAGACACACCGAAAAAAGCAGTTTCCATTTAACTGCTAATTAATAGCACGAGATACTTGATCCAGGGTTTATTATTCAACAACCTGTTTAGATTATGAGGGCTCAACCCCTTCTATCTTTCCTTTTATAAAAACAAAGGAAAATATTCTCGAAAATATACGTCGATCAACGGCAGTAAAATGAATGAGCTTTAAACTAATTTAAACCTACACACTGATAATTGAAGATCTTTTAGTAGACTCCTGTAAATTCATCAAAAGCACTAAACATTTTTCCCTCTGTAGGATACTTAATTTTTTTTAAGAATAAAAGTTATTTTAATTTATAAACAATTTTTCTTAGGTAAACATCGCCAAAATTTTTTTTCAAAACAAATTTTAGTCAACAAAGTATTATGAAAAATGTAATTGTGTCAATAGCACCATCTGTTGACAAATAATTAAACTAGCATTTTTCGAAAACAATCGCAGTTTTAAAACACTCGTAAGATCAGGTATGGATTTATCAGTTTGGCAAACATCAGAAGAGCTCGTGTCTAGTGGAACAACTTATGATGGCTACTAGATTTTAAGGTTTGCAAGAAGCCGACTCTAGGCGAGTGCAAGTAATCCGCGCCTCGGACCGGCCCTTGGTCAAATAACATTTTTTTTATTAATAATTTTTTAATAATTTTGCTTTCATTTGCTTTAACTATTTTAAATAATATATTTTATTATGTTTTTCCTTATCCTTCTGTCTCTCTCTAAATGATAGTCCGCCATTTTTGTGTTCTCTCTCTCTCGTCCGTTCCCTCATTCCATCCAGCTGTTTTTCGTGTATCTACATCCTTTCCATTTTCCAAAGAGGTCTATTGTTACTCGGAACTAGTAAAGAAAAGCCGAGCGAAAAGTGAACCATGGCTGTACTTTATTATAATGGTTATTACAACTTGTGTGGCAAAATGCCAGTGGAAAAAAATCCATTAGCTGCTACACGCAAACAAAACAATCATTTAAAAAAGAAAGAAGAAAAAAAAACTGTCTGTGTGTGTTGTTGGTCATTATAGCTCCAAAACTTACAAACTTTAATTGTACATAAAATTACTTTAGAACCAATTTTATGGTTCTTTAAAACGAAATAAAATGTGCCCTTGATAACGACAGGCTATCTGGCAAGGAGCCTAAATTCAGACATTAGAGAGCGTAAAGTGAGTGAAATTATTCTTCGTATCCATCCGCTCTGGGTTTTAAATTGCTGCCGAGTGACGAAACACTATTTCTCTTTTTTTAATTGGTTTGCTGGAGAAGTTTCAACTGAAACAAACTGCTAAGGCCATATTTTATTGTATAATTTCTGGCCCCAGGTGCCAAGCGCTTTGCTGAGTGATATCTTTGTTCGTAAATTGCGATTGCTTAGAGTGATTACAGTTTTTTTTTTTTTTCTTTTTCTTTTTCAAAAGAAGAAAGCTAACCTTCACATGTAATAGTTTAGTTACTATAGTCAGGAAGAATTCAATATGCGGTTCAAGGTCACTCGCTAGCGTCTCTTTTCTGTCTCGTTCCATTTTCCTTTCACCTACATAATTAGTAGTACCAAATGTAGTGCATACCAATATTACGGAACATGACACGTGGGCAGGACACAGCTCGAAGACATGATGACAGATGGACTAAGAAAATAACAGAATGGTACCCAAGAGGAGCTAGAAGAAAACCTGGAAGACAACAACGGAGATGGACAGATGAAATTCAGGAGTTTGTGGATAGTAAATGGATGGCCATTGCACAAAACAGAAGGAACTGGAAAGTTGCTGGAGAGGCCTTCATCCTGCAGTGGATTAAAAATGTATGATGATGATGACACTAGTAGTCCAAAGAGATTACTGGAAACACGACAGAAAAAATCGTGACATTCAACTTTTTTTGGTGATTCTTTCCTGTTTGTTCTGTCTATAGGCAAGCTATCACCATTCTTAATACAAAATTGCTCAACCGCCCCACTCCCATAATACCCTAAGCACCTCTAATGATGTTATCTCTGAATGAGACTTGCCTGCGATTTCAGAGAGGAAATAACCAAGAAGCTTAGCGAAGAAAAGGTGGGATTAATCAAGACTATGACCAAAAAATTCTGCCGGATCCCAGGGTATTCTGACATAACAGTAAATGAAATAACAGACCTTGCGGCCAAACAACCATGTACTACACCTTCACAATCATTTCTGTAGCCGTCCAGCTTTCGACGAAGCAGGAAGAAGTAATATTCGAGAGACTAAGGTTTGGGCATAAGCATCACTGGCCTCTACCTCTTAATGAATGCCAGAGCTCTCCATTGCGCATCTTGTCATCTACAACTCACTGTTCATCATTTGTTAGTAGACTGCACTTACCTTCTAACTATCCGCTGGAGTACTTTTCAATCACTCGTACATATACGAGGGCTGGTCATATATATATATATATATATATATATTTTTTTTTTTTTTTTTTTTAATAAGGCACCGTTATTAATCATTAGTATTTTGATGGTCACTTTTCAAAATGACTTACTCCAACGTTTCTGCCATTCCCAAAACATGATGGAAGCCATTTTTTTGACATAGTTTATATCGCCTCCGACGTCTTTACAACTTCTTCTGACTGGAAACCTTTCCCTCTCAGCTCATTCTTTAGCTTTGGAAATAAAATAAAAAATCAGTATGCAAGGTCAGGGCTTTAGAACGGATGAAGAACTCATCTGACATTAATGCTGGCTAAGTACTCGATGACAGTATGAGTAATGTGAGGGCTCGCATTGTCGTGATGCAGCATCTATCCACCTGCGTGCAGCTGTGGTCGTTTGATACGAATGTGATCCCACAAAGTGTGCTGTACAGTTTTGTAGCAAGGTCCCTTAACAGTCGTATGACGTGGCACACATGCTGGTAAACCATTCCTTGAATGTCAAAAAAAAAAAAAAAAAAAAAAAAAAGAAACGACCATAACCTTTCCTTTTTTTTCGGCGTTGGCGATGACGTTGACATGTGTATATGTATAGGGCGGCACCAGTTTTGTGTGGGAAGTTTGCATGTTCTGGCTACTTAGTGTTGCCAGAAGATGGGCCAGGATCCTCTGGACTCATTCCAGGGGGGGGGGGGGAACGTGGTGCTAGTTATAAAAAAAAAGAAAAAAAATCCAGTGGTGCTGGTTGAAAAAAAAAAAGCAGTCTTCAATAAATACTTGTTTTGCCATCCAGAATAATTCAGGAGGTTGTACTTAAGTGTCCTTCAAGATCAGTGCAATGACAATTTTTGCGTTCATGAACCAAAGAATTAAAACTAATTTTGGTACTGTTATGCTTAATTCATGAGTAACCCAACTAGTGGCGAACTATTTTGGTTCGCCACTTCGTCGTTGATTCTCTGTCTGCAAGCAGAGACATCGGAGGAAAAGTTCTGAAGAGCTGAAAGATGGTTTTCATTGTGTTGGAGCAACTCATCACGTCCTGGAGAGAGATGTGGAACGTCAGTACCCTAAGATCGTCGTAGATTGCACAGTTAAACAGCAAGGGACTCCAACTTCAGTATTCCCGCAGGGGCACAGATCGGTGTGATGAAAGCCAAGCTTATGGAGTTTTTGATTGAGGGAGCCATGTCCAGTTACCAGAAAGGAAGTTTCCATAGTTAATGAGCAGAAGGTTTTAACCGATTTAGAAAATAAGAAGGTCACATCAGGCAGGAATTTTCTTGTGGCAGCTCCAACTGAGGTGGCGTCCCATCTGGTTTGCCAGATACTAATTAGCCCGTTAAAGCATCTGGATTTCTCTTTTTTAGGATCTTCATTTAAATTTAGCTGGATACTAAGTAATTCTGAAGGTGTTTTTTTTTTTTTTTTTGTGTCGAAAGCAGAATCCACAATAGCTCCAAAGGGAGGGACCCCACAACAACTTTCACTCTAGCGGTGGAAACTATTCTACAGACTCTGAAATCCATCCAGCGAAGCATGCTCCTCTCTATTCACAATTTTAACCTATTTTGGAATTGGTGGTCGGGTGAAACCAAGCTCCTGCCCCATGGGTGACTATGAGCAGGAACTTATAATTGAGAAAGAGTGACTTCCTAGAGAGAATTCGCTTCTCCCTCTTGGAAATTCTAATAATTGCCCCTGTGAATTTTTGTATTTTAGTACTCATATGGATCAGATGAGTATAGAAGGAAATCTTATGGTCAATAATGACCCCAGGGAATTTAGCATGAGTGACTATAAGGAGCCACTTGCTAAAAATTGACTTGGGGAGGCCGCCTGAGATCCAACGTGGATTTAAAAAGCATCATTTTTGTTTTCACTGGAAAGGTCAGATAAAATCCAGTTTGCATTCACCTCCAACACCGCACGAGAACTGCATGAGACCACAACTCTCAGGTCATCGGCGAAAGCAAAAATTTTACAATTCCGGAGAGATGGCCCAGCCATTCTTAAAACAATGTTCCACGACGTCGACTTCCAAACAGAGAATTGTTGCTTACGTTCTAGGTCGAAATGATGAAGCCATGTGTCATCCACCGTTATCACCTTGTGCAGAACCTCGCCATCTTCGGTAACCATTCATTGCAGCTCCTGATAAATCTCTATGAGAACTTGCTGTTGCTCAGGTGCGAGTAGCCTTAGAACCCAACGTGCACAAGCAGGCTTTGAGAATATCAACAGTAAACGCACTCGGTATTCTCCATGACCATTTGCAAATAACATTTCTGCCAGTTGCCTTACTATTATACGTCGATCTTTTGTCACGATTCCAGAAGCGGTTTCTGCAGTGACAGTAGTGATTGGAGTTCCAGCACCGCTGATTTCAGTGATTGAATTACGCCCATCTTTAATTTTTTTTTTTTTTTTTTTTTTTTTTGGTAGTTGTTGGCGCATCGGCTTCTGTGGCCATAATGCACCTCCCAAGGTTTTTGCAGTACTTTGATCCAAGCCCGAGGCGGGATTCGAACCCGCGACCTTTGGGTTGCCCGGCAGGCACTTTATCCACCCGGCTAGCCCGGTCGGCCCCATCTTTAAACAAGCGGGTTAATTTTTTTAAACCACTTGCAAGCTGTGCTATATGGAAGTATAGTTTCACCATAAGCACTCTTAACATTTAATACGCTTCAGCTGATGTTTTCTTGAGACGGAAACAAAATATGATTGCAGTATACTGTTCCTCGCGTGCCACGTCCAATGTTACGTAGGCGAAACTGAACAGGCATAATCTTGACCGACCGCCAAGGTCACACCGCCTGCACGAGTCAACCGCGCAGTTGCTATGTGATGCAGCTTGTTTTGGTCTTAATTATTCCGCAGCTGAACTAGAAATAGCAAGCAGTACGGTTTTTCATGAAAAATTATAATCAATCTTTATTGAACAGTCCTCGTACAACCGTCACTGATATTACCTAATTTCCTTGGAGATGCTAATATGGAAGAGCGTTTTACTTATCTGAATCTGATTGGAATATACCATTAAACTATGATCATTATTTATAAAGTTCCCTCTTTCTTTTTAATCATGGGTACAGACACAGCCAGTTCCCTGGCAGTCCTTGTCTTTAACCACTGTAATAACAATTATAATTGTATAATTTCGAGTAATATTAAGCAGGTAGCACCATTGCATTAGAACGGTCTTGAAACATTATTAGTTATATTCCTTCTGTTCCTGAATCCATATCTCACAATAGTAAAATAATAAGAAACTTAACAAAAACAGTGTCTAACACCTAGAAATGAAGTATCACTATTAATGATTAACTTGATTTAATTTTAAAAAGATATACTAAAATATAAACATTGGAAAGTGAATAAGGTTAAGGGGTGTTTATTGTGGAGACATTTATTTTGCTATATGTTCTCTTGATATTAATTTTGTTTGTTTGTTTCTATAGCAACAACAGCAGTCAGGAATTGCCCATTTAATGGTGAGTTCTTACATAGATATTCCTCTAGAATTTAGAAATAATTTCAAGTGTTGGTAATCTCAAATAAGTATATGTACGCGTTGATAGAACCTGAAAAACGTAATAAATGGCTTTGCAAGTTGCAGGCAAATACACTCCCTCCGTGACTCTCTTTTGAACCTTATGAGCAACTGTTAGGTTCAAAATTGACGATACGTATTTTCCTGTTAATCCTAAGAAAGAGTTAGTATGAGTTAAATATTTTTACTTGTTAACTTTGAGATTTAAAGCGGTATACAACACACATACTATACCTTATCAAAAGTTATGGAACATTCCTAAAAGACGCTTCCTGTTACGCTATACCAGATGACACATGGTCCTTTTCAGCATCTCGAAATGGTCTTGATGCTATAAATAACTTTATCGAAGTCCCCATAACATTTGATATGGTACTGAACTGTCTGATTTTGACTTCGTTTGGTTGCAATGTGCTTTGAGACAATTCTCTCAATGGCTTCCTCGATCGCTCTATGTAATACAGCGTAGATACCCACCAAACCCTTCCCTCGCATATAGCGCCATGTGTTTAAATTGTAATGTTTATAATCTCCCACCGCCAATCACCTGTGAGTAATATTTTAACTTTTGCAGAGTTTGCTGGAGCCAGAGAGAAGACAATATCTAAAGGTGATGCCTCTTTCCTTGTTGGTTATATTTGATGGCTGCATGGCACATTGTTTGCATGCTACACCTGTTCATCGTCTGTTGCTATGGCATCCAGAATTGCATGATTTTTTTCGCACACTTGTAAAAACTTTGCACAGAAATAATATTTCGTAATAATTATATATGTACACACTATATTGCCAAAAGTATCCGGATGTTCCCGTTGCGTATGAACCATACAGCTATTCATACACGAAGTTGGAAGAGCTGTTTTTCGTGGTTTGGTGTTGGGACATTGATCGTCGTTCTTGGAACAATGAACATCATTAATACATTGACATTCTAGATAATTCCGCTCTTCCTACACTTTGACAGCAGTATGGGGAAGACCTTTTTCTGTTTTGGCATGTTATTAAATAATGTATGATTAAAAAGTTCTTTGAAACATGCAAGTGTCCGATTACTTCTGGCAATATCGTGCATATATATGTGTACATCAATATGCTGCTGGGATGCGTGGGCAATTTTTCATACAAATATCTTGAAGACAACTACTGAGTATTTTAGAATTAAATGTATTCATCCTTTGTTTTAGATAAGCAAAAAAACCTGCATTATTTTACAAAATATTCTTTTGTTATAAGAATCTTACATGATATTTTTTGGACACTGCTGTGCGTTTCAAAACTGGTTCTAAACCTAGTTCTATGCGAATTATCATCTTAACTGGATTTAACGTCTGAATTTAACGCACATGTGGCGCCATCTAACGGTTATTTGAATCCTTTCTGGATTCCACCATTTTTTGGATGTAATTTTTACAATGAACAAATATGGATACTGACTCTTTTGGTAATATTTTGCTTTTCCTTGTTCTGTTCTTTTGCAGCAACAGATGCATGCCCAACAGCTAGCATCTCATGCTCACGCTCCGCCCATTCCTATGATGCCTCATGCTGCTGCCTTAGCTGGATTGCAACCACCCACCATGCCACCTAATAGTGCTGGGTTGTTAGCCCTTTCAGGTTCCCTGGCAGGTGGCACCCCCACTGTTCATCTTGGTGCTCCTGTTTCAGCCGCATCTTCCTTGCTGAAAGATCACAGAGATGACAAACGAAACAGTAGTAAGTTGAATTTTTTTTAATAATATTTATTTAATTCAGAAATATTCCCTCTTTTAACTGTCTCATTCATTGAACTAATTAAATAGAGATGCAAATCGAAATCCAAGTATCTCTACTATACTCGGATATGTGCTGATACTCGAATAACAAGGCTAACAATGTAATAATGTCCATCATAAAGCAGATGTTGTCGTCTGACAAATATCATCAGACGCAGTGCCTGTTACATCACTAATGACGTAACAAACACTGCCCTCGCTTCAGAATTTAACTACTCTTACAATATACGAGCATAGTATGATTTCGCCTTGTAAATCATGGACTGCTACATAACGATGCCCTACAGAACGTTCGAATATAGCAAACATTCCGGTGTACCAAACGATAATTGGTGTGGGCGTGAGAGAAACACATGCAGTCAACTATCATTATAGCGCCGATTGGTTGCAAACCGTAATGCAATATTTGCGGATAAATTTGTAATATATGCAACGGCACGTATTATGACAATGTAGAGGAATGATAAGTGACTAGCTCAGATTCGACAATGATACAGGATGAACTAATCAGTCTACAGCAACAATGTGTCCTCCGGTAACAATGGACAAACTGAATAAGAGACCCGAATACTCAACAATTACAAATGTACAATGGATCCGAACAGAATTGGAACAGAGCAAGTTCTCATAATAAATGGAAATGTACAAGTTTCTGCGAATTTCGAAATTATTGTTGGAAGACCTTTCCAACAATACTACGCGAGATCAATTTCTAAATAATACTGTGGCGACTTTTATATAAATCGTCTGCTGATATTTCATTCTTTTAACCTAATTTTCACAGAGCATTCGCAATAATACTTATTACGACACCATGAAAGGCTGTTTCCGAGGGGTTTATTGGCACTTGAAAATATCCCAAGGGCGCATCGCATTTCGGGAAAGAGGCTTTGAACATTGTCGCAGATTTCCGTATATTATACGAGGGTATTTATTTAAATACAGCCGACGGTTCTAAGTTGAAATAAACTGCCTACCAGCCGAGTGTATGTGTTGATAATAGGAGCCGTGTTTCCACTGATTGTGAGGGGAACTGGTCTCGCTATGAAGTAGCTTGTGCCGCCGGTGTACAATGCACTTATTATACTGTTATCTTCGGGCTCGGCGTTTTCTCAGCGCTTCTGCTGAGCCGTAAATGCAATCAAAGCTTACTGTAATCACTAAGGGTGTTAGATTCCACAGCCCTCCTCGCCAGATCACCTTGTTTAATTGTATCAGTGATTAGCAAAGTGCGTTTCAACCTCTGCCGCCTCATTAAGGAGCGGCCGTCCACGGTAATTAATTCACAGGCCGGAGCTGGAAATTCCATTATATAAATGAGTGTGCTAAATGGAGCTCTCCAACACACGAGATAAGAGATGCTACTTGTCGACTGCCTCTCTTTATTGAAACAAGGGATTTCTCTGCTTCTTTGCAACCTTCGCGAACTATGGTGGCGTGCTGCACTTAGTTTGATTTGCAGAAGCCTCTGGTGCATTGTCAGTTCCATTCGCTCCACTTAGTTTTCGTCTTCCATCATTTCCACTGCGGGCTTCCTTCCCCCATCCCCTTTCTTTCACTCTCCTATGGTTTACCATTTTATCTCCCCCCCCCCTCCCAAATCATCTGAAACGTTTCTTTTGAATTTTGTCTTCCATTTTCCGACACTTCACAATTCTAACATTTTGAAAATAGTTTTGAGAAAAATTTTTGCTCTCATCGTGAAAAAACTCCCATTTTCATGGAATGCAAAAAAGACGATGAAGTCGCTAGCAGAGTAATAGAATATATATATATTCTAGAAGAGAAGAATAAAATCGGCTGGCTATCAGTTGAACACAATCTGGAAAAACATGATGACAGCTGAATGGCAAATATACATACTTTGCACATATATGAAAGAACGAATAATGTATATTCTCAAAGAAGAGTTTTCATAATCCCAAAATGCTCTTTTTTTAATTTTTTTTTTACATTTTTAAAAATATTTTATACATGTGCAGAGTGATGCTTGCGTTTTCTACGCATGCATCATTTTTGAGATTCATAGACATACAATGTTGTCTAAGGCGAAAAATTAAAAATAAATAAAATAAAATACTAAAGGTGTTTATAAATTGTTAATTGGAGTTAAGATTACAGAGTGGCGGAAACGTACCCGATTGTCAATCGTCATCAAATTGTGCTAACGAGGACTTGGTCCTTGTTTTAATAACTTCCAAAGGTCATTCGGGTGTAACTTGAGCCTCTGACAAACGTGCCGAAAAAAAAAACAGGGGGAGGGATCTCGGTTATACTTCAATAAAAGCTCCCTCCACGAAAGCATAATCTCGATACCAAGCGAGGACAGCTCATCCCCACGTGCTTTATATCAGGCCACACACATATCTCGGTGAATGATTTTATCAGCTGGGGGACGAAATGAGAGGGGGCATAAATTGTGGAGTAGCTACGGCAGTTAAACGAAGCTCTTCTAATGACATAAAGGGCTATTTAATCTCCCCGAGGAGTAGATTTATGACGTATGGACGTTGGGATCTCAGCGAAAATAGTCGGCTAGACAAGATTGCCTACAAGATGCGATAAGATGGGCTTTCTTTTCGTTTAGCGATATCGTAGTTTCGGGGGATATAATACGTCATATCTGGTGGTTACTTCAGACCAAATTATCAACTGCTAACCTTTTAACCCGGCGTGATCTTGAGTGAGGAGGGAATGAGTGAACTTTTTCAAACAAGGACATGACCTGTCTGGAGCGAACCCGGTTCTCTCTGTTGCTGCTTTCCAGAGGATAAGAAATGTCCGAATAGATGTATAGTCCTGTCTACTATTAGGACTGTCAATCTACCTCTCAACTCCCATCAGCATTCCATGATCTTAAAAAAAAAAAAAAAACATGCATGCGCAGTACATCTTACTTTAACCAAGTCCGGTCATCGAAGCCCTCTTCGTGGAGGGAAGTTAAAAAAAAAAAAAAAAAAAAGAAAGAAAGAAACGAATACATTACACACACAAACTCCGCTCTTATATCCGTAGATTGGAGTCGCGGTTCTTCTGGTTTCTACATCCAGATATATCGATTGAAGAGACATGAAAACACGCCACCGAGAGAAAGGAAAGCAAGACGTAATAGAAGATTGATATACGGCTCAGAAAATGTCTGGAAAGCCTGTGCTGTCTATAGATTGCGGGAAGTGTGGTTAGATAGCACGAGCACCGTTGTTCACAGAACCGGAAGAAAAGGTAATCCGACCCGTTGAGGGGGAGGGGGTCTTCTTAAATAAATTCTTCCTATCATTTGGGACTTGCTACTGATGTTTCGGATAATATCCCCGAACGAAAGAGAGAAAGGTAGTTTTGTATAGGATCTAACCCTCCCCCCCACCTCGACCCAACCCCGTGTTTGATAACGCCAAGAGAAAGTTTCATAGAATTGGCTTTAAGGGGAAAGAAAAAAAATTGGAGACAAAATCTGAGTGAGTTACGGCGCCCCCTATGACGAAGATGTTGGTATCTAAAATTAGTTTTCGTAGTGACTGAATGCAGGTGCACAGAGGAAGCGATGTGACCACACAGAACAACGAAAACTGCGACGGAAAAAAAAAAACAAAAAACTTCAGTTCTTAACTTGCAATCCCCCTTTCGGTGAATCCCCATTTTATTTGTGGTACATGTGGAGATATAAGTGTCCATTAGCGTGCGGTATCGCTAATGGAGTTTTTAAACCCACTTTAAGGCGAATTTTTACAGAGCAGTCGGCATTTTACTCCTTATCTTTCTACACCCCGTTTGAGGGATAGCAGATCAGAGCGTGCCGCATTGATGTGATTGTAAGGCAACCAGATTAGATGGAACGACCATTTTAAACTTTGAGATTAAGTGCTATCCACAGATACACCTGAAACTTCTTGGAGTATGCTTGAAGGAAATTTAACATTTGCTTTGAAGAAAGAGTTGCAGTATTTCATCTTAATTTCTTAAGTACGGGGATCTCCGTGGAAAGATAGTGGCTGACACTTTTCGCTAGTTTAGAAAGTTGAGGGTTCGAATTCTGATCGGAGAAAGTGGTATTTTTAATCTTGCTAACACCTCATAGTTTTAGCATAATTAAAAAAAAAAAAAAAAAAACCTTAAAGATAATGTTATCCTTTATTACTGCAATTGTACAGTCATAGGCGTTGCTGGAAAGGAGAGGGTTCGGTCCATTTCCTCTCCCCTCCCCAAAAAAAAATTATCATTCATATCAGATATGGTATCATTTGTAATTTTCTTGTTTTAAGGTTCAGCAGTTTGATAACTGGAGTCATTTACCGGAAGTCTGTCATGCAAACCACTTTCACCGATCACACGACTATTGAATTTTGTAGATGAAAATAGTGTAGGCGCGAATTTCGAACCAGGTTAGCGGGCATCACGCAGAAAGCAAAAATTCTCTGTTAGCTTTGGTGCTGTCTTTGCGTTTGCGTTCCTTGTACAATTTTTCTTAAATCTGAGAATATAATGAGTGCGAACGTTATAAGCGAAAGGTGTTTCAAAGCAAAAATAACCTGATGGAAGTGCTCGCAGATTTGCTTCCAAAGTGCTGAATAACAAAATGCCAATGAGTTTTACTTGAAGTCTGTAAATGCCATTTAAAAAAAAAAAAAAAAAAATGCAGCCATGATCAATCCACTGCAGGATGGAAGCTCCTCAACGATTCATGTTGAGGGAAATGGACCATAATCTGCCACGCTGGTCAAGTGCGGGTTGGCAGATCGATTCAAAGAGCATGTGCTACTGCACTCGCTCGCTTGATCACTCGGCTACGGAGGCCTTGGATGCCATATACTTCCCCAAATAAATAAATTTTCTGTTTATACTCCGGGACAACCACAAGGTAGAGAGAATAAAAGAAACACTGTATTCAGCAGTCACGGGCTTGAACCCCGGTCACTCAATGCACGTGTACTTATGCACCTGCGTGCATGACCACTCAGCTACAGTTCAATTCAACTTCAATTTTCAGAATTACTTCTTTTTTTTCATAAGATTAATGATATACTTGGAAATATTGGATGTGAATGCATTTAAAGCTTTCATTCATGTAACATCAAGATTTTAAGTAACCCATACCGATTATCTGCGAATCAAGCGAGTTTTTAAATAAACACCTGCGGCCCCTTAAACTTACAAAACTAAATCATTCAGCGCAGGGACAGTCCCAGATTTGGGCAAAAAGGGTATACAGTACCCTATGATCAAATTAATGTGGATTTTTCTTTATTGATACATAATGATTAAAGCTTAATAATCCCTCATAACCCTGCTTAACCCCCATTTACCGGACTGCTTCTTATTCATTGTAATGGCTATTATCATAAAGTGACGTATTTTTTATGTGATATGTTTGTTCTTTAGTCAAGAGTGAAACCTAATGAATTTTTTTTTCCTTCCTTTCTTTCTTTCTTTCCTCAATTCCTGTTTCGTCATCAACCACAATTTTTCGTCTACTGTTAACCACCGGATATGACTAGTGCTTAGTGATGAGAGGCAGGTAAGCAACTTCACTTTTCTGACCTAAGAGTATTCTTTTCTTTTGTTAATGTAAGCAATTGAAAAATCTTTTAAGATAATTGCGGCTTATTACTGTATATATAAAAGTAATAAATGGATGAAAAGCAAATGGCGGGTCTGCCCATCATAAAATTTTCTTGCAGATAAAAAAAAAATGACTGCAGATAGTAGTCATTTTTAACCTTTAAAGAAAGCAAAAGAATTTTATTAGTCAACTTAGTTTTTTTTTTTTTTTTTTAAATGCAATTTTTATTCTTTGAAATTGTGCTGACTGTAGCTAGATATCTGAACTATAGGTTAAATTTAGGAGGTTTTGAAGATGAAGGTATTTAAAATATGGTGAAATACAGTATAACTTCAAATCCGATATCTTCGGGATAATAGCACGTGCCAGATTCCGAAAATTTCGTTTGTTCTTTTTTTTTGTTTTTTTATGCTAATTCGTGGAGAGCCTACCCCATTGCATATAAAATAAGTATGCTTTTTGCTAACTAAATGAGATAAATATATTGTTGGAAATAGCATTTGAATATTTTTATTATATGATGATACAATGGATTGGTTATCTGAATAGCGTGTTTATTTCTTAGATAAGCAATTAGGGCATGGATTATGATTCGGCAAATGGTATGGTATCGCAATTGTTCAATACTTTTTAATATAAAGTATAAATTTGCATTATTATTAGCAGTGACAAATGATGCACGAAAGTAAGCTTATATAACATCAGCCCAAAAAAAAAACACCTTCCATTTCACCTATTTATTCGCTCCAATAGTTTGTCTAGTCCTTCCTTAAATTAATTTAAGCTATCAACTTTTACAACAGATGGAAGTTTGTTCCAGCAATCAACCGCCCGCTGGCTAAAGGCAAACTTCCGCACATCTATTCTACAACCGTCCTTCCTCGATTTGAATTTGTGCCCTCTCGTGTGTGTCTGAACAAGAGGAAGAATCTCATCAGTATTGAGCTTGCTCAGTCCCTTCGCTGCGATTTGCAGGACTGAAGCCTTTCTTTCTAAGAGCATCCCTTCGTTCTGCTCACCAATCTCGTTGCTCTTCTCTACTCGTTCCAGCAGCTCTACATCCTTCCTAAAATGAGACCTCCGGACCTGTATGCAGTATTAAAGATGTGGCCTGACCATTGCCTTATATGGGATAATCGCCTCCTTGTCCCTGCTTGCAAAATTCCTGTATGTCCTCCATGAGCTGGCTTTGTAGCCTGTCTGCATTGCTCAGAGAACTTCATATCTGACTTCACAATTATCCCCATGTCTTTTTCATTTTCCACTACGCCTGAGTGTAGAACCACACAGTTGGTATGTTACTCTGGAGTTACTGCTACCCATATGCAGTATTTTTGCATTTATCAAAATAAAACTTCAATTGCCATTTTTCAGTTCCATCTGCCTCAATTGTGCGATATGAATTCAACAATCGAATCACCTTAAAAACTAAGTACATACTACTGTACTACTAAGTACTATGCTGTAAACTTGAATGCCTTCGCAGCATGAATGATTTTATGTGGTGCAAATATATAATAATAATGAAATACAGCCTAGAAAATATAGAAAGAAATTGTCGTTTGGAAATTATTAGTAATATCCAAATAATTATTTTTTTATTAAAACTCCACCTGTGGAGTTTTAATAAAAAAATAAATAAAAACTGATAGTCACAAAAAGGACATCTTTGCCCATTAATTTAAATGAAAAATTTAAGAACATTTTAAACACAAATTTATAAGATTTTAAAGGTAATATGATGGTTTAAAAGCTATTAGAAAATAATACAGAATATATTCAGCCAAAATAAATTGATTTCACATTTTAATATTTTTTTTATTTTAACGCACCGGGCTTACTGCAAATGCAACTCATGGGATGCAGTTCGGATGAAGCCAATTTGAAAATATTCCTGTGACCTATAAAAACCCTCTGTCAGGAAAGGAATAAGATACGTATAATATCTAGCAGTCGCCGACCGTATTCCGGGGGAAGGGAGAGAGAGGGAAATAGAAATTTCAAACATTTTAAGGAGATAAATAAAATCTGCTCTTTTCTTTTTTTTATTATTTGAAACCTCCCAAACACCAAAGGATTAGAACCTACAGTATCTACACCGTGCATGGGTTGAAGGTTAAGAAGATGAAACAAGATACTTGTTGACATACAGACTTGAATTTCTGTAGATTGTAATTTTTAGGTAGGTGTACATAATTTTCAAATACGTGTGGAAGGTTGTTCCAGAAAATGGAAGTTTAAGGGATAAATAAGGAAGAAATAAAGTTGGTTTGGTGAGTGGAAGCGTTTATAGAAAAGGCATGCAGCAGAAGCAGAACGTTTATGAGCCAGAGAGTTGAGATACTTTGTTAGAGATGGGTCATTAATTAAGCTAACTGCCATTCTTTTGAATGGAGTCTAAAAGCCTGAGAGAGAGGTTATGGGGGCAAGACAGTCTTCAGTGGAGAAAAGACCACCACCAAGTTTAACATCTGAGGCGCCCACAGGACCACTGACCTCAACCATATTAGGATTGTCTGGTATTCTGGTAGGTATATGAACAATCTGTGCGAGATCATAATTAATTCCGAAAGCCTTGTATGAAGTGATTGGAGAAAGGAGAACTATAGACATAAAACCTTTTTTAAAATAATTAAACAACTATGGTAAAAAAAAATTAATTAGTCTATATAGTTTAATGTACATAGAGTGATCACTGAATAATGACGACCTACCTAATAGTTCGTAGGTCCTTTTGCCCTCAGTACAGCAGCTATTCGACTTGGCATTGATTCAACAAGATGTCGGAAGCGTTTGGAAAGCACAGTATGGCCAACCAAGCTGTGTGTAATGCGGTCAGCAATGCAGGTATGGAGGTGATTGATGTATCCAGATGCCTGATATGCCTTTCTATAGTGTACCACAAGTGCTCTATGGATTGATATCGCGGGAGTTCGGAGGCCTATCGATATGCTGGAAGTCAAACTGTGTTCCTCAAACCATTCGTGCACAACAAGTGTCCGATGGCTCGGCGTATTGTCATCTTGGAATACACCATTTCCATTCTGGAAAAAGTGTGACATAGCAGGGTGTACACAGTTAGCAAGCAGTTGACGATAGCGGAGACCACTGATACGTTGTTCCACATGCACCAGAGGTCCAAGTTCCTGCAAGTGAAATATGCCCCACATCATACAATCGCCTCCACCGGCCTGCACTTTTGATACCATGCATGGTGGATGAAGAGCCTCATGTTGTTGACGCCAAATCCGTACACGAACATCCACGGTGTGGAATAAATAACGTGACTCATCCGACCAGCACACACCTTTCAGCTTCTAACGTCCAACTTGCATGCTCTTTGAACCAGGCGAGTCTTTTAAGTCGATGAACCTTGGTTAGGAGAGGATGCCGTAGGGGTCGTCTGCTGGTATAGCCCATATGTGCGAGCGTGCGACGCATGATCATGCCAGATATTGTTCCGCGTTGGCCCATGTTGTATTGGGTAGTCAACTCTTCAACAGTGTTGCGCCTGTACGAGTCGTCAGACCCGGCGCTCACCTCTAACATCAACCCTTCGCTGACCTTTGCAGTTTTGCCGTCGGGTCGTTGTTTAACCATTTTGACGCCAGTCCTGGTACACTTTAACTACGGCGGCTGTCGAACACCCCACCAGTTCAGCCGTTTGGGAAATCGAGGCACCCACAATCTGTCCTTTATCAAAGTCCGATAAATCCATCCTTTTACCCATCACGCTCGGAATTTTACTACCTACTGAACCATCGACACCTTATCTACGCTACGTAGGTCGACTAATCCGCACTCTCGTACCTCACGTGGTCAACGGGTCGCATTCAGTTTTCATAGGAGTGGTCATAATTCAGTGATCACTCAGTGTATATTAATTTATATACAAACAGTCGAAGCTCAACATGAATCGTTGAGGGTTCCATCCTGTAGATTGATAATCGTTGCAGTTTACCTTTACTTTTTTTACAGTCGAAGTTCTCTATGGCGACCCTCTTTTTAACGTCCCACGCGTTCTATGTAGTTGGTCCCGCCCACTTTCTCATTAACTTAATGTATATTTTATGAACAATCGATATAAATTCCATTCCGATATAACGACCGTTTTCTCATTCCCCTGAGGGGGCGTTATATAGAGTTTCGACTGTATTTGTTAACTTAATCTGCATTAATCACAAAATTAAACTTTTTGCATGGCCGAAAACAAAAGCAGAAGGAGGAATATATGTGTGTGTGTGTGTACATACACACTATATATAAGTTTTTTTTTTTTTTTTTTTTTTAAGGTTTAACACTTTAAGCGCAAAGTTGTATACTTTTTAACTTTAAGATTGTAAAGTGAGTTAACTCTCCAATAATATCAGGTGGGGGTTATTTCGTTAACGCCAGTATATATCTGTTTCACATGTAAACTAAAAGAACCTATCCCAATACATCAATATAGTAACCAATTTAAGAAATACAGAATGTGAGGCATCTTTGCCCATTTTATCCTATTTAGGGACCTCGAAGCTGTTAGATCTGAGGCATTGTGAATGCATTTATCACGAGGGAAGGATAACCTTCTACCATTAGCCACTATTTGGAATTAGGAAGACTCGTCTAACGAAATTTATAACAAATTTTCCTTTAGTCTACACTAGATGGCACTGGTTTTCTTCATGGCGTAATGCTAACTGTTCCTGGTGAATACAGTACTGTACTGTATATGGCTTTTAATGAGGATTTAGAGGAGATGAATGACAATGTTGGGAATACTTTGCTACAGCTTTCTTCCCTGTGGTTGTCATAATTTAAATCCACCTCAGATGCAGTTCCTTCTCTCCTTTTGACATGTCTCGCAGCTATTCTTTACATTTGACCCGATTATCTCCGCAGTCCAGCCCCGGTGCACACCATCCCACGATATCTCTCTTCGATCCCTTCCGCTGTAGGCTGTAATTTCCATTAAAACAAGCGGGGACTTAAACGACAGCATTAACCGTGGGGAGAGAAATACGGGAACCGCAGTCGGAACCTCAAGGCTGTCGGCGGAGGTCAAGACTACAGGTGTTCTGATGTAGCGATGTTATCAGCGGGCGGCTTATTGAAGCACGACTACACTACTCCTCCTCCGCCCATACCCGTTGTTCTGGTTGCCGCAGTAACAAATGACCGCGCGTGAGGCATACCAAACAAACGAGTGGCCGCATCCTTTCCTTCCCCCCCCATCCCCAACCTCCCGCACCCCGTACGGGGGTCATCTATAAATCTAGCTGGGCTCATAAAGCAGAATAAATATCCCTTCGCTTGTGTGTATATCGTGCGCCGACCCCTAATTTTATCCTTTGCTGTTGCGCGCGAATTATTTCTCGCTATCCTTCGGATTAGGTCATCTAATATGGGGCTTAATGGGCGACTCAGCAACGCCCTTGCATGTCGGCAGTATTTCAGGACCCATGGTGAAAACGAGCTTTGACAGACGCTGTGTGCATCGTTCTGTCTAAACGAGATGGATGGTCCGCTTGGAAAAAGCTGACAGCAACGCTTAGCAATGGTCCTCGCTGTTGGAATACGTACGGATGGGAACCTGCACTTGCAAAAACTCCTCCCCCATTCTTCTTTCTGATTTAAACCAGTATTCCAGCTGCCAGCAGGGATGGAAGAAAACATTTTTATTAAGGAATTCAATACAACCGGTTATGTTCCCGTACAAAACCTTTTTAAATATTCATCAAATCAATTGAGATTTATTGACACAAAAAGTTGACTCAATTGTATTAGACAGTGTTATATACCCAGAAGTCTTGACTAGGCCGGGGAACAAGGGTTAATTTCTTTGCACCTTCCCTTAAATACTAAAAAGACAAAACAGAAGGAGTTGTGCTAAATAAACGCCCCTTACTTTGTCCACACTTTTTGCTTTCGAATGGAATTTCACCAAATCTTTGTTAGTCCTTACTTTAAGCCCTATGAAGTCCAGAGAGTGGGGAGGAAGGCTCTTGCATAGTCTTATATTCATTGTAAATGTTTAATATCCAAATGAATTAGCTAGAACTAGCTTCAGTCGACGAGAAGAATTACTAGTCATCTTCAATTGAGGCTGTAGTTAGCCGATCATAGGTAGGGGTTATAAGCTGTATTTCAGCCTGCACAATATGCAAATCGGCCAGGGAACAGGCACTTTAATACACTTACATCCATATAAGTTACGCTTGGGAGCAGTTAAACGTAATGTTTATTATTATCATCATCATCTGAGCGCGCTCACAGTCAGGGCTAATTGGTAATTTTACTGCTAAAATGGTATCACTCTTTAACCATATTGTGTAAAAAAATGCCCCTCCCATAGCCACAGTTTAGTGTTCATTGTTAAAAAGAGAAAAAAACCCAATTTTTGAAATCCAATCCATTTTTGATTAAATATATTTTAATCAAAATCTCTCCTTAAGGTCTAATTTGAAAGTAATAAAAATAGTTTCACTTATTATTTCATATGTAAGTCGATTAAAAAAAAACTTTTATGATTAAATACGTGTTTTACGCACTAGATGGCGCTACATATACCTGTACTGTTCCGAATGATGGTTAATACACCTGCAAATATCTTTGTTTAGCAGCTAATGATTCTAATAAGCGTTCTAATTTTAAAGTTAATGTTCCCACTGGATCAGTGTCGCCTAATTTCTAATATTTCTAAGCTTTGAATGCCGAAGATACCGAAAGAATTCCACGAGTTCTATTTTCGGATCCATAAAAGACGGACATTAAGCCTTCTGGTAGTTTGCTAACAATTGAAGCGTCATCGCTTGTAACAGTTTTCAGAATGACAGTGAACAAAGAATTAATTGAGGAAGTGAAAACAACCGTTGAGCGACCGTCACGGATGCCTTAGGAGCGGAGATAAGGCCCCATTATTGCGGCGTCAGGCGGCTGCCATTCTATGGGAAAAGAGCCAGTCATCAGAATCATTCCAGTTCCTTTGAGATGCTTTTTTGTTTGTTTGTTGTTTTCTGGCATAGATCGCGAGAATAACCTCTCTCCACTATGTGTGTGCTCATGCACGCATGCTTGCTCATACACACATCACGCTGGACGCATTTAGTTGTCAATTTCAGATGTAGCGTATGTTGCCATGATCACCGAGTGATCCCAGACCATCATTGTTGAATATTGCAATCACGTTTTCCCATTTTTATTATGGTTGTCTCGTGCGGGATTTTTGTAGATACTTTTGTATTTTAATGATGTGTTTAGAATTTCGCGCACACTTGGTGTACTGTACTTGGTTTAATACAACGAGGTAAAGCCCGATTTTGTTGAGATTTCCTTGTTCAAAGACTATTATTATTTCGTCAGATTAAAAAAATAATAAATACTTAAGCGCGTTTAGAATTTAATGCGCTTGTACTTGTACGACACAATATTCGTTTCGGTTGCTTTATTTTCGAATTAATCCATCCTTAAAGAATGGATTAATGAATACTTGCTATATAGCCAGACTTCCCTGTTAGATAATATTCGAGCTTGTATATCTATAAATCGCTGTAGGCTCTTCGGTGGGTAATAATGTTTCAAAGCCAGGTGGATGTCAAAAACAATTGGACAACAGTATAGTAAGTCGGACTCTAATGCTATCAGGAGCAATCAGTGGGGGGGGGGGAAACATCGGCAATCTGGCATCCTCTGTCGCATCATTCTGCCGGTTCTATATATCTTTTAAAACGCTTTTTTTTTCTTTTTTTTTTTTTTTTCTAAATATTTATGGTGCATATAATCATTACAACCGAATTTTCAGGGAAAAAATTTAATTTTCGAATAAATAAATACAGTATAAACTCTAAAATCCGGCAAACTTACGGCAAGACTATTGACGGGTTTCGGAATGAAACTTTCTAAATAAATGAATTTTCTGTTTATACTCCAGGACGACCACACGGTCAGAGAAGTTCACAAGATAGAGAGAATACAATAAACAGCGCCGTATTTAGCAGTCATGGGCTTGAACCCCGGTCACTCAGGGCTCATGTACTAATGCGTCCTCGCGCATGACCGCTTGGCCACGGCGGTTGAGGAATCGCTCTCGATTTACGAACTACTCAGGACGCATGTTTGTAAATTTGGAGTTTGCTATACAACAAAATTACTGAAATGCGAGCTTTAATTAAAACTGTTATAGAACGTGCTGAAAATATTCAGCACATTATATATAGCGCATACAGCCATATTGCGCTTAGTGTATTATGTCTTGCAAGTGTAGTTTTCATGTTGTGAGGGAGGAAAAACTTGGGATAGCTCACAAATGAAAAACTGCTCTTTCTGAATGCGACTAGCTACAGTCTCCATTGGGAGGCCATTTTTAAAAGTTAACATAGCCTCAACAAAAAAAAAAAAAAAAAAAAAAAGAGCGACAAATAGTATGTCTGATGCAACTCACAATGAGTACATCAAGAGTACCATAAAGGGAGTTCTCAATATTTTGCTTCAGTGCAGTCATCCAAATTAATACAGAATATGTATGTGATATTTCAAAATAAACACACGTCCACTCGGGAAAAACCCGTCTTACACATCGCACTATGATGCTCCTCAAATACCACAGCTGTCAAAATGAAACTGCCTTCTCTTGCCACCCTACTAAAAATCTCTACAGACCCAATGACGTGATTTGTTTCCATAGTTACCTCGATACATACTGTTGACAAAAGAGTTGCACGATAATCCTGTATATATTTTTTATTATTATTTTATTTTATTTTATTTTTATTTATTTTTTTTTTTTCAAAAAATAAAATGGGAAAATCTGAGTAACAACTCAGATTTTCCTTACCGTCCTTTTATGAATATTTGGTATCATTAACTAAAGATAATGCGGGGAGGGGATGCTTTTGATCTTGCTTTATGGCGAGAATTGGACTGTATAAGCATCTTTAAATTTCCATTTCCAGCTGTAGTCAAAGATATTCAGAGAATAAATCGGTTGTTTACTGTTTTTCCTTGAAAGCATTACAGATAACCGAAATTTAGTTTTTCAGAAATCGTAGTGATATGCATAAAACAAAAACAGTGTTAAACATAGTATGCAGTAGGGCAATGGTTGTTTGTGAGTTGCTATTAGCCCGGAGCAAAAGTGGTCTGACTTTCGATGCTAGTAGCTTAGAGCAGCATCTTGTCCAGCTCTTAACAGCGAGATAAGGACGCGAAATTCTTCAAAAGAAGTGGCAAAAAAAAAAAAAAAAAGTAAAGAGGCTATTACGAAGATTAAAAGATTGTCCATTAAAGATAGCCATTTACGCTGACAGTAAGGTTTAGAAGTAATTTTCTTGACAACTTAGCAGAGTTACAGAAGTGGAGGAGGTGGCGGGGGGGGGAGTAGTTCGAGACTGTTTATTGAACTGGTGGCATTTTTATGTTACTATAAACCGAGAGGAATGCGCGGCTGCCAGGTAGCTATTATCTGGGGCACATGAACTTCGCTCGATTTACATTTAATACATATATACATGGTCAATGATTTCTTAGTTTCAGGGAAGGGATCGTTAGAGAATGGAAAGGATAAATGGTTTGCCCGCAACTCCCTACAGATAACAATGTTTCATGCGGCCCTGTAGATGACTGTAATTTTCTTCGGGATTGAACGAGTGAAGAAATAATTTCCATAATGGAATCGAATAAAAATTCTCCGCTTTTAAAACTCTTCCCCGTGACGTCGTTGGGGAAAGTAATCCATCAAACAGCGGCTACTGTAACGGCTTCTTTGCGTGTGGCGGGCCTTAGTGATGACGCAAAAACACGAATAAAGTACTTGCTGGGACTACAAGCATCTAAAAAGTACTAAACAAAAGGAACAGCTCAGATGAAGAGTAATGCATTCCACCCACCCCGGCAGAAATACTCGAAGCACTTTCTTCTTTCCTCCACCCCCCTTCTCCTCTCCCGTTTTTTTTTCCCCATGACCAGAAATGAAACGAGGAAAAAAAAAAAAAAAAAAAATCTACGCATGCGTGTTATGTGAAATGAGACGCAAATGGAGTCTTGAATAATGAAAATATTTTTATATTTGTTACCGATCTAGAAACTACCTTTCGATATAACACGTCGCATTTGTACAGAATCTAAATATAGTTGTTACTGATACATTAAAGTGGTTCTGCTCTTAAAGTGTAATTAAGTGGCAGTTGTGGGTGGTTGAGAGAAAAGTAGGAGAGTTTAGTTGACTGCGGGAGGAAAAAGGCAGACTGATAGGCGGAAGGGCGAAGAGATTGAGCGTGAAAGATAGAACTGTAGGTTTTATAGTGCATCGGCTCTTGGACGTTACTTAGCCAATGATAGGCATGATCGAATGATATGAGTATACCTCAAATAATCGAATGAATCATAAAGGGATCTATATAATAATTTGCTTATGTTCATCCCATTGACATAATTTTCTTATGTACATCCCTAGCAGCAAAGGAAGCCGAGGGAAAGGTTTTTGTAATTACTTCGATATTAATCTTTACTTCTTCTCTGAAACAGTTTTGGCTAAATATTCGCCACGAGTATTCTAGTATGAGTATAACCAATTATGGCCTCTCGATTAAGCTAATCACTAATGCTTACAAAGCCACTTTGCATGTTGTATTATCTGTTTTTACTTCAGTAGTTTTTAGACTTCTTGACGCATCTTCAAGTGAACAAGTTTAACCGCAGATCTACCAATATCTTTCTCACGTTTTTGGTTTTATTAAAATAATATAAATAATCTTAATTTATCATTATGGAAGTATTATTAGAGTGGCTTTGCACAGCTACCAAGCATGTTGTTATAAAAATAATAAAACTAGCCAAAAAAGAACGTCTATTGATATTTAGTCAATAAAGGAACCACCTACTAAGTACTCGCAGATTACAGGTTAAGAAGCAATATTTTACATTAGCCCTTGACCATGCACCAAGCTATAGCGATTTTATGACCTTTAAGAGGTTGCTACTTAATCTGCAACTGCAGATGGATATAGAGGTCTAATAAGATCTGGCAATCATTAGAGGCTAAATATTTTAATATTTTCCATAATAAATATACCGTATATTACAGAGTATAAATCAACTTCTGTTTATTTGCCTTGAATATTCGTGCTTAATCATATTCGCCGTATAACCACCTTTTCTTACAGTCGCCTTTCGTATCTCGCACAGTGGTGTGTGTGTGTGTGTGTGTGTGTGTGTTACAGGAAAATCTGCATTAAGAACCACTGTCTTTACTCAATTATTTATACTCTTAAAAGTTGATATTGCAACATTTTTATTACACTGCACAGGAACTGTAAAGGAAGCGGTAAGCGTACATAGTACTCCCTTATGTAGAAGGTCATGTAACCAAAACCTACAGGCATTAAATTGGTTAAAGAGAAATCAATTAATTGAAAATTAAACTAAATTAAATTGAAAGAATTTTTCAATTTAGTTTAGTAAGCAGAAATGCATGTTCAAGGTTTAATCATATATTCTCCGGTAAGCCGACCCTTTTTGTAGTTGGACAAAAAGATGTTTCTCTGCATTTCTTGTATATTGGTTGTAGGAAATACTTTTATAATTGACATGTGGTTAAAGTGTAATTCTATAAATACTTCTAACATTAAGTTCTTTGTGAACTGTCCATGAGTTTGCAAGGATAACAACACTTAGGGAAGCAATAATAAACTCGATACAATGCGTTGTGTGTATCGACTTCTTAGCGGGTTCTGACCGCCCGATAATATCTTGTTAGTGAATTTTTGTATTGCTCTGTGTACAAGAGAAAAAAAAAAAAAAAAACTTATCGGAAACTGGTTAATAGAAGAGTGGGATGTTCTTTCAGCGAAGATCGTTATCGCCGCACGAGAAACCTCGGAGCCGTTCCCCGGAGCCCGATTTTGACAGGAAAAGACGGAAAGAGGAGAGAAATGATCACGTAAGTATTTTGCTGTGAGTGAAAAGAGGACAGCACAGCTTTTAGTTTGTTTTTAATTGATAACTTTTGTTACTGGTAATAGAATTTTCAAAGAGGATTCTGAATATTTTCCAATGTTTATTTTGTTCTCGCAAGAAAGTCATTCTTTTTCTATTGTGACATCAATAAATACAATAATTGTGGATAATAAATTTCTCTTTAACTTTTTATTTTTATTTAGCCTTAATAAAATTTACTGTTTTTATTAATCTTAAATTGCAAATTAGTAAAAAAAATAAAATAAGATGAATACGATTTGAAGGGAAACTTACGTTGAATTTCTCATTAAAAAAAAAAATTCATTATCAGATGCATCAGAAAAAAATAATGGCGTTCCATAGTTTGCCAGACTTAATTTATTGTAAACGATATCTTTTAATTATAGAGTATTTAATGCGATTTAGTAATAGTATTCGCCATATAGTGCAAGAAAGCCGCAGGCTTTTTCTGCACTGGACAAAAAAAAAACAAAAAAAAAAAAAAAAAAAAACGCAGACACTCAGATAACAAGATGCAAATTATATGCTTCCTTACTCACACAGGTAAATATCCAGTTGATCTTTGAATTTATTCAAACTGTCAGCCTCAACTACTTGAGAGGGCAACTTGGTCCAGCAGTCAACGTATCGTTGGCTAAAAGAAAACTTCCTACAATCTAATCTAAACCTCAATCCTGTAATTTGAATTTATGGCCCCTGGTGCTGGAGTTCTTCATATAACAGTAAAAATTCCACCTTCATTTATTTTACTAATCCCTCTCAGAGCCTTATAAACCTCAATCAGGGTACCTGTGAGGTGCCTGGTTGATAAGCGCTGTAGCCCACATATACGGAGTCTTTCCTCGTATGGTCGTCCTTTAGCCGATCTCATCACTCGAGTTGCCCGCCTTTGGACCCTTTTAAGAAGCTCGATGTCTTTTTTTTTTTTTTTTCAGATGAGATCTCTACACTTGAACACAATATTCCAAAATGTGGTCTTATAATTGCCTTATACAGTGGCTTTATGACTTCCCTATCTCTACGGGATAACGTTCGATAAATCATCAATAGGGCATCATGGGCTTTCCTGGCTGACTGTTTACACTGTTCAGAACATTTCATATCCGCCCGTTTCATAACTCCCAGATTCCTTATTTCCTCTGTTTTTATTTCAGATAAATTGTTTCAAAACAAATTGTTTTTATTTCAGCCACACCAATTTATTTTGGGGTTGCTATTCCTGGTTCTTAAGCATTTAGCATTTGCTTGCATTACCTTGCATTTAGCAGCATTAAAACATAGCTGCCACTTCTACTTCTCTGACCATTTTTGAAGTTTGTTCAAGCCATCTTGAAGAACTCAACCACTCTTTACGTCGTCTGCAAAATTTGACATCACGCCTTCTATCCCTTCGTTGATATCATTTATGAAAATGGGAAACAATACTGGTCCCACTCCTGACCTTACACCAATCTGAAGAATATCCATTAATCACAATCCTCCGCCTTCTGCCCTGCAGCAGCCCAGCAATCCACCTTAAAACTTTATCAGTAATCCCAACCTGTTAAAGTTTTTTTTTTTTTTTTTTTTTTTTATATAGTAACCTCTCGTGAGGGACCGAGTCAAATGCTTTGCTAAAATCCAAATAAACTATGTCGAAACTGTTCCCTATATTCCAGCTCATGAGTAACTATGTCAAAATAGCCTACTAAGTTAGTCAAACATGATTTTCTCTTAACCAAGCCATGTCGTGTGTCCTTCAGAATGCCATATCTATCTAAATGTTCCTGGATTGCACTCTTAATCATTGCCCTAAGATTTTTCCTGCCACTGATGTCAGACTAATCGGTCTGCAGTTACCAACTTCACTCTTAGAACCGCCTTAATTGGTGATACCCTGGCACTTCTCCAATTAAAAAGGAATTTCCCCCGAATCCAAAGATGCTATCATAATTAATCTCAATGGCTTATTTTAAGTTATATCATGAAACTTTGTAGTGCATTTTTCCATAAATGGGAGCGAGAGAACGAAATGTCGTCAAACTGCAGGTCAAAGTTTGAGGATATTTCGCATTCATAAATCATCGAATGGCGGATTCTCGGCAGAATCCACCATTCGATGATTTATGAATGTGACGTCATTTTTTCTTACAGTTTAAAATTACAAGTTTTTTTTTTTTTTTTGTTTTGTTTTGTTTTTTCCCTGGAGCGTACTGTAATTTATACCATATGACGGGAAATAGAACGAAAATAATAAAAGGTAACTATTAAAAAAAACAGTAAAAAAACTATGCTAACGTTGTATTGCTATTCATTTTATCCTAGAATGTTTATCATACATCAATCACCCTATTCCATCTTTTTTCCGTACATCGACGCTGCAATACGTTCGCTGTGCAGATTCGTCTTACCCGAGCAAAAGACTTGCAAAATGCACGAAGTTGGCTAATTAAAGAGATAGAAAGCTGGAGCAGGGGAATAAGAACAGAAAAGAACGCGACTGGTTGAGAAGTAATTGGAAGAAGTGTGGACAGAGTGGAGAATGGTGTGGTTAATCCAGCTAATGGTCTTTTTACGCTCACAGCGCTACAAAAGAAAAAGTCACATGGGATACGAAGAGAAAATAACTACACTGTACTATTTACGAAACCATACAGTTAAATGATAAAAACAAAGCCCGTGAGATTTTATATATAAAGCAAATACCGTTAGTGGAAAGTCCCCGAAACCAGAAGTCTTCAAACCTCTTAAAATAAACTAAAATATATTAACGATTCTGCTGCCACCTGGTGCCGTTGAAAGCTTCTTACAAAAGTCTTTGTAGGTTTTTTTTTTTTTTTTTTTTTTGAAACAGACCTACCAACATAAACTTATGTATATTAAAATATATAATGAGATAATACAAAAAAATTTGGACACCTAAGAATGGTACTTGGTCCTTTTATAATGGCATTTTCAGGTAACCAATTGCTTTTAGAATCACTGGATTACACTTGTCAGCTGCATTGTATACGGCTCCTCAAACTCATAGATTTCGTACTACAGCATCAAGTGTTTAAACTGCATACAGTTTTCGCAACGATTCTTCCTCGGAGTAATATCTGGACATGTTGGTCGGAAAGAACTCTGACACTGAACAGTTGGAGGAAGTCGAATGGCTTCCAACTGTACCGTTTCTCCTATGAGGGAGGACTTTTGAATACTCTGCATAAAAACATATTATTAATTTGGGTGCTTTAATGAAAATATATTATTACTATTCATAACAAGGAACTTGAAATATTTTGGAAGTCACATTGGTAACATATCACTAAACTAGCGTCAAACTTAATGAAACAGGATGATCGTTTATCTTGAGACCATGTAATTAGGTCATAAACGATGCATTTAGTTGGTACTTCAGAATTTTTGAAACAAAGATACAAAAAGATGCGGCTGCTATATGCATCTCTATGTCTGCTCATGAAGAGACATATTTGGCTGTACAAGGTTGGCTAAGTTCCCAGACTGAGTCCATTTTAAGCATGTCAAAACAAGTAGGGCTATGATACCAAAAGCCGTGGAAACTGACCTATGTGAGCGCTTCGCTTTACACAATTATCTGTGTCCTAAGTTGTTTGCACGCAGTCCCAATTCTGACAGATTTGGGCAAACGAAAAATATGCGCTAAGTTCGTTCCACAGTTTTTGATGAGCAAAAGTTTCTCAGATTAGAAGCATGCGAAGAGTTCATTCCAGCTATTGATCTCAATCACAAAGGTTCGAGAAAAAAGGAACTGGGACAAAGCTAGGCTGATTACAAAGTTTTTGGCAAAGATTGTGGGTTGTTGGGCCAGGCAAATTATTGCAGTTGGCACACAACAAGCTGGACAGACAATCTAAATACAAGGATAAAACTGCCCTTCACTGGCTACTGAACGGATGATAGACCGCAAATATCATTCCATCAAGACAAATTTTGGCATCAGACTGGATCATTTTCACAAGATTATCTTGTGAAAGTAAGGCATCTATTTATGAAGCGTGGCATATGTATATATCGCATTTGTATCTTCAAAGAATTATTCAATTTCTGCTGTGAGGAACAAGTTTGTCTTCGTCGAGTATGCGCAAACAATTTTGGAGTTTAACATGTCTGGCCTAATATGCATTTGTCATAAATCGGCTGGATACACTCTCTGTGAACAGCATTAGCAAAATAGAGAGGAGAAAGTGGATAAACGGGGAGTGGAAAGAGACGGCATTCTGTCAAACTATAGTAGAAAACCCTACTCTTTTGTTTTCTGAACTATGGAGCCATTTTGAATATAAAGCCCTAAGTTAAACAACTTACAACTTCTCAATAATCAAGAAACCGCAGATTAATATTTTAATGGTCTCAAGATAAATATAATTAATTAAAGGAAACCGTTTCACAACACGATTTTGGGGAAGAGAAATATTTATGATTTGGCTCGTCTTGATTACTCTTTTGCTTTGTGGCCCTGCATCCATCCATCATGTAAGAAATAATCCAGAACAGTGTTTCTCAAGACTACGAGATTGACAACGCCTCAGATTTAAAAAAAAAAAAAAAAAAAAGAAAGAAATAGTATTTCTATTTAAATTATTCTCAGTTATCCAAAAGTACCAAAGACACGTTAAAAATAATGACATAATATAATTCTGTTTATATATATTAATTTAATAAAATAATTTTTTATAATTTCCCAACAAGTAATGCTTAGCTCTGAAACGTCTGATTAAGAACTATTTTGGATTATTCGGTAGTAGTTTTATTTCGAAACGCTGGACTTTCAGTAGATGAAAACTAAAGTCAAATGTGATGCACAAGCCACAAATCCAAAGAGAAAAATAATACATCTTTTAACCATTATAATCTTTATTGTATTTGTGACGCTGGTTGTTATTGGGCGGACCATACAAAATACCAGTGACTCTGATTGGCTACTGTTTTTAACCCGTAGGGCATTGACGGAGACAAAAGTGATCAGGAACTGGTCGTCGATGAATCCAATGAGGTTAGGACATTTTGAACTTATAAACTAACAAGGTGGTTTTGGGTATCAGTTAGTTGGTTGTGGATCTTACTAAGATGGCGCTAGACAGCTTTTTTGGAAAATAACTACTAACGATTTTGAAGCAATCAGAAACTATATTGACCTCTTTTACTTTTTTAAAAATAAATATCCTAAAACGAGCGGCTTTTCTTCGTAAAGGTTAACAGTTTCTAAGATTCACCTTGTTAGATTTTTTAATAAAACTTTACCTTCAAATTTTAAATTTTCTCTCTGAAAACTACCTCACTGTCACTAGATGGCATGAGGGAATCAGTGCTGCATATTAGTATGTACATATATATTTGTGTGGTGTGAAAATATTACATATTATAGTATAATTAATAAAAGGGGAACCATTTCAAACGTAGGGTAGTGCAATATTTGAAACAGCTTAAGCATAACTTCTCTGCGACCACAGAGTCCCCTGACGGTTGACTACAAAAGTTAACGCAAAAGTTATATTTAAGCTGTTTAAAATATTACATATTGTTAAAATATTACAATGTATAGTAAACTTTGTATACAATCGAAAGGTTATATTGGCTTTAAAAAATAATGAAAAAAAACCCTTCCTCCCACACCACTCTTTTGCGGGTAGTTACAAATAGTCAAAAGAAATTCTGGCGTGCTAAATTAATAGCACGTACTGTTTCCTTCCCCCCTACAAAAATTTTGAAACCTAATAAATTTAGTACTTTTTTTTTTTTTTCATTCATATAGAGATGATTTCGGTAGCCTAATTCGCGCAGTCGCAGGATGGCAATGTGTAGTATCTTAACTTGTTTAAGAAAGCGTGGATGTTCACAGTTGCATACGTTGTAGGTCTGGATCAGAATCCAATATCGAAACTGTGAAAGAGACAACTCGGATATGTCGTTTTATTATCTCTACTCAGTGCGGCGCCGTTCACATATCACTGACGATATTTTTACGATCAGTGATATGTGAACTTATCACTTATTGTTCAACTCCGTTATAAAATTGAAATCAAATACTTCAAGATATAGTGAACGACTGACTGAGTTGAACTAGTAATTGTTTACCTTTTCCAAGGTGGATTTTAAATTCAATTTTGATATCAGACCTAGTTACTACAAACTTTTTTTATTTTTTTTTTCACTGAATTGAAAATATTGGGGTTGTTTATCGAGCCGGTTGCATTTCAGTGGAAAAGTGAATTATGCTAAATGTATAACTTCATGAGCGACAGAAATTTAGCTAATGTCTTTCTAATTGACTGAGATTTCCCTCAAATAAACGTTGTAGAAAAAATTACGCGACTTAAAAAGGAAAAAATTATAAAAGCCTGTCTAGGTCCACAATGTTTAATTCTTGTTATCCAATTAACTTCTATTAGGAAACAAAGTTTTTCAACATATTCAAATCATATCAAACCTTCAAGAAATGAAACGTCTTCAAGTGTAAATTTTCCCAGCTTAAATACGAAGAATAAACCTATAAGGGAGTGTCCATCTCGAAAATAAAGAATTACACCTAATATTAATGCAAAATTTCACTTTTAATGGAAAATATGCCGACGAGCTCTTGTGTAAGCGAATATGCTATGTATAAACTTGAAACCGATTATTAGAATGTATTTATTAGAAGACTTATAATAATAATAACTCTTCTCCCCTCTTCTTTAGGACCCAATATCTCCACCCAACGGTTTACTTTCACCAAGAGAAAATGGAACAGATCGCTATATGAAAAAGGATCGGCCTCCAAGTAGGAGTGAATCTTCATCTAGCAGGAGTACTCCAGTCTTACCTAAACAGAAAGATGTGGTTAGTAAACATTTTTTGTGTGTTAAAAAATACGAGCATCAAAGCAGCTGTTATTTTAAACTTGTACAGAAAACAAATTGACTATGGAATACTCAATTTACGGACGCTATACACGACACCTAGTGACCTCAGTTGCCTCGGCGTTTATATTAAACTACCCAACTGGTCAGATGGATAGGTATGACAGTTTTTATGATCATGTGGTTTTACAATCTGCTTTGGAGATTTATTGCATAAAAATGTTTTCCTTAAGTGCTCTGTTTCGTTGCTTCAGGCTCTTATCAAAGATCACTGTTGTAAGAATCCTGAAGTCTCATTACTCTTCACAATCCATGCTGAGCTCACCATCTTGTTACCTCATTACTCGTAAGAGATAGTTGACTTAGTGTGTGATAATGTCGGGTGTTCCTAATAAATTATGTTGGCAGATAGTACATCCCTGTGTATACAGGCAGTGATGTATGATGCCACATCTGCAGCAAACGGGATAAACCAACAAAGAGTTTGTTTTTCAGGTCAGCAGAGTGGCGTTTTCTAAGGAACAAGAATACCACTGTTGATTCTAAAACTTGGCAGATCGGGGTTACAAAAAAATAATGTGGAAACTCTGCTACCATACATAAGTTTTGTGCGATTCCTATTAATAACTTTATTAGTATACGAAAATAAAGCAATACATTGAATTATCTCTCGTATTCGAAAGTCTGTTTTTTTTTTTAATACATGTATTAAAGAAAAGCCTATATTACCCATAGCGTTTTCTTTATCATGGTTGCATGACAAAAAATATATATATATTTATACTAATATTGTCCAATGAATTGCTTTCTTTCAGAACGATAAGCCACTAACACCAGTTCCAAAGGCAGTGACACCGACAAGTTCGCGGTCTTCACCGTCAGGTCCGAAGGTACAGCCAAAACCTCAGCAATTAGGTAAGATTTAAGGAAATAACTTTTGACTCGTTATCTTAAATTCACGAGTAATATATACCACAAAAGTTCATAAAATTTAAAATCAAAACTAAGCGAATTAGCAGTACTACGTTAAGTGAAACCATGTATATACAGTACTGTATTTTGATACTATATGCATGTACTAATTCAAAAAGGAGTCGCAAAAGACGTGATGGGCAACTATAGCCCAGTAGGTTTGACTTAGGTGGCGGGTAAGATCATGGAATATCTGATTAAGGATACAACACAGGACCATGTAGACAGGAAGGGTTCACGAAAGGAAAGTATTGCCTGACCAATCTCATTAATTATCATGACGAAGTGATAAAAAAAAAAACAGTAAATGCAAAAAACAACTTTGACTACAGTAAAGCTTTTAATACAGTTCCCCATGAAAGGCTATTTTATATAAACTGGACAAATTGAGATTAATGGCAAGATCCTTCGGTGGATCAAGGGCTACTATAAGGGACTATAAGATAAGAGATAGAGTAGTTAGTCATAAATGGACATATCTCAGGTGGACTAGTGTATTAAGTGGAGTCCATCACGGTTTGGGGCCACTTCTGTTTCTTATTTTTCCTTAATGAGATTGATAAGGAAGTGATGGGGACATTGTCAAAGTTTGCTGATTATTTTTACGACCAGAACCAGGCCATTTTTCTTCAAAATGACTTAGATCAGATTGAAAAATGGTTCGAAAAGTAAGGTTTTGCATCTTAAGGAAAGAAATCCAGGAGTTCCAAACTAAGGGACAGCGGAGTTAAAGTGATCCAGACTTAGGGTCTACGATTCAGTCAGCCACCAAATTTTCCATGCAGTTTTTTTTTTTTTTTTTTGTTAGTTCTTGGCTTCTGTGGCCATAATGCACCTCCCAAAGTTTTTGCATTTTACTCTGATCCAAGCCCAAGGCGGGATTCGAACCCACGACCTTTGGGTTGCCAAGCAGGCACTTTATCCACCTGGCTAGCCCGGTCGGCCATGCAGTTATAAACAGGAGGCTAAGGCACATGATGTCTGAGAAGAAGCAATAATTGGAAATGGATTTTTTATTTTACTTTTTTCCCTCTCTTTTGGCAGATGCATAAACAGCTTGCTTGCTCTTTACATCATTTATCCATTATAATACTAATGGTATACTCAGTATATAGGCGAATCATATCAAAAGTACTGCGGAAAATTTAAATTTACTCGCTGATTCGCTTTCCGCAATACTGTATATTAATAAAAAAAAAAAAAAAATCAAAGATGGTAAAACAGACTCTAAGCGGCCGGAAACAGTAAGTTAAGTAACTTAACCTTACTTTGAGTAATGAAAGATTAAACTAATGCCATTTAATTTAGTGTTACATATCTGACTAATGAGATTCATGATGTGAAGTGCAAGCCTCCTAGTAGGCATAAGAATCCATATTATCGAACAGTTTCAGGAAAAAAAAAAAAAAAAAAAATTTAAGCCACGTATGTTTGTGGTTTCGTAAAAAAAAACATTGCTGTATGAATAATATCTGGAGCTGCTATTTGAAAAGGAAATTCAAGGGATACTACAGAAGATGGGGTATATATTCCTCCCCTTATATTTTTGATCATTCTGTTTTAAGTCTGGATGAGTGAAAAAGCTTCCGTAAGTTCTTAAAATTACGATAAATTAGTTATTTTGACTTCATTAGCATTTATTTACAAGTAATCCTTTTCAAATTAAGACTGAGGCATCTTTAATTGTATGCTGCCTTCCTTTCTACTAACGAACAAAACACTTCTTATGGCCTTTATTTTTAAGAAAATCGTCGTAATCCGAGAAGTTCAGTTTTTTGTTGTTTGAATGTATTTGGCAATCTTCTGTGTGCGTGTGTGTGTGTTAATTGTACTTTCGTTGCAAATTAAGTACGTTAATTAGCGCAGTTTGGTTTTTATATATGGCGGAGGATAATTCCCACTTAATTCTAATGCTTTCAATAATTTTAAACATTATCCGCTTAAAAAGCTCCTTTGCAAGGAGCGTTTATACGTACGCGTAACAGAAAAGACCTTAAAAATAAAAGCAGAGCTTTTGGTATTATGTTAAAATATTTGATTCTCTTGGCTTTCTGTATCTAATTCTTAATACGGGGAGAAACATAATGGAAGGTTTAATGAAAGAAAAACATTTAAGCGTGTAGACGGTGTTTTCCGTAAATTTGCAGTTAAAATTTTGAGGAAAAAAAATTTAAGAAGAAAACGAGATTATAAAAGATAATCCTTGAAAGATTTTTAAGATGTAACAACAAGCAACAATTAGAGAACACTTTAAAGTTTGTTTTTCAAGATTATTTTAGAAAAAACAGTTCTTGCAAGCGAGGTTATTCTTCATAATGTTAAGCCTAAAACAATCGCTTAGTATACATAACGGTCTTTTGTTCGAGATACAAAGCTCATTAAGGCGTGCTTGTACATAATCCCATGGTTTTTAGCTGTTTTCAGCTGCAAGCTTTAGGAAAAGCGTTTTGTTGTCAGTGAATACAATAAAGTAATGTCCGTTCTGGTTGGAATATTGTTCGAAGGGTAAATCAGGCATGCTCCGTCTACTTCTTTTCCTCCCCCTTCTCCCGATTCTGTCGTTTTATCTCTTTCCACATTTGGCGGCTTCTTTCCTTGTCTACGTCTTCCTCTCTTTGTCTATCTTTAATCTCTGTTTCTTTCTTCCTTCTGCCTCAGCTTGCTCTTCCTCTCTTTCCTGCTGTATCTCCAATTTGTCCCTTTATTCGTCCGTCTTTCTCGTGTATATATATATATATATATATATATATATTATATTATATCCCTTGTTTTCCATTCTCCTTCCTATCTGTTTCTCCCTTCTGCCTCAGTTTACTCTTCTGTCATTCTCTCCTTTCTGCTGTATTTCATCTTTATTCACTTTCTCTCTCTGCATTCTTTCTTTTCTCGGCATGCTGCTCCTCTGTCGTTCTCTCCTCCTATATATTCTCTCTCTCTCTCTCTCTCTCGTATTGTTACTTTTCTCTTCTGTCTCAGCTTGCTCCTCTACCGCTGTCGTTCTCCTACCTACCACCTTCTATCTGTCCTCTGTTTGGCCCTTTATTCAACTCTCTCTCTTGTCTCGCTGTTCTCCTCCTCTTTCGTTCTTCCCCCCCCCCCTCTCTCTACCTGTATTTCTTGTTTGTCTCTTTATCCATCTCTATTTCCAGTCTCTCGTTACTTTTGTCTTTTTCCCTCTTCATTCCTTCGTTTGTGTCTCCCTTTTTTTTTTTTTTCTCCTGTCTTTTTTTTTCTCTTCTGTCTCAGCGTGCTCCACCACCTATCTATCTCTTTATTCATCTCTGTCTCTACCTTTTTGTTTTTTTTTATCTGCATCCCTTCCTGTCTCTTTTCTCTCAGAGAGAGAGAGAGAGAGAGAGAGAGAGAGAGAGAGAGAGAGAGAGAGAGAGATGCAAGATCTAGTTTTAGCGGGTGCAGTGGGACAGATTTAAAATACATTTTCCTGTCATTGCTGCAGTAACGAAGCAAGCTAATTGGGCTACAATTAGGTGTTAAGCTGTTAAAATTCAGCCAATATTCTAATTCATCACGTGGAAGAAGGCTCTTGAACGGGATGCTGAAGCCTGCCGCAGCCATCCATTCTCCTTCATTATAGCGAACGCTTCATTAACGAAAATCAATTAATGGTCACATGAATCGTTCTTCAGGCAACCGATAGCATCACCTCGCCTCTTGTACCCGTAGCTTCTCGCTTAAATTATGTACAAGTGCTTGGTTGTAGCGAACATGTTGGCGAGCTCCTCTGTTCCTTCTTCCAGTCTTCCCCCCCCCCCTTTCTACCCAGCTTGGCGGGGGTTAATTGTAAATGATGGTCATACATGTTGACTACATGGTTGGCAAGGCACTGCACACTCGTCTCTTGTAGGTCGATTTGGCGGCTGTTGTCTGCGATAGTTAGAGAACAGTGAGTGTGGTTTTGTACCCCCGAAAATGCTTACATGTCTGTTCTTTCTTTCCTAGGTCCTTATCCATACCCAGTTCCTAGTGGTTCTGCCCCTCAACCGTGCGTGCCTGCTGACCTCAGCTCCAATGGTTCTGCCTACCCTCAGAGTGTCCCTCATAATGCCTCTCCTCCTACACTCAACTCGTATGCCAGGCCACTGGTGAGTATCATCCCGCCTCTAGAAATTAAACAGCTTTTGACTTTTGCTTCTGCCAAGTGATTTGCATGGCTGAATATATATATATATATATATATATATATTTTTTTTTTTTTTTTTTTTTTTATTTTTTTTTAGGTTAGTTACGATTCTCATTCCACGATGAGGGCGCCCCCTTTCGGCACGATACCAGGTGGCAAACCGTAAGTATATTTAATTTTTAGCTCAAATCAGAATACTTTCAGCATTAAAAAATAATAACGTGATAGACTTGGCAAAAGAATTTTAATTCTTTAACAAGACAAAGAGAATAAATACTATTCTTTTCTAAAATTTTACTTTTTTTTTTTTTTGCGTGTTTCTTAGAGCATGCTCGTTCCACGTAAGTGCTGATGGGCAGATGCAACCCGTGCCTTTCCCTCCTGATGCTTTGATAGGACCTGGTATACCTCGGTGTGCCCGTCAAATGACTACCCTCAGCCATGGAGAAGTAGTCTGCGCCGTTACTATCAGCAACCCAACCAAATTTGTCTACACCGGTGGAAAAGTAAGTTGTTCGATTTTAGGTAAAATGCGACGATATATATAATCAAACTTTGTTAAACAATTCGAAATTGAAAGTTTAAAAATAAAACACTGGACTACGCAGTTCTAACTATGAAGTATAGTGGTTGGCAGTTTGTTTGCTGGAATTTAGCGAAAAAACTGTAGATAGAAGTTCACGCTCCCAACATGATTTCCTGCGATCGAAATGGAACATTTTAAAACAAATTTCCGAGTTTTTATATCCTTTTAAAAGGTTGACAGACAAAATAATTGCGGAAAATGCATGACGCTGGGTAAAGAACAGTAATTATAAATAAATAAATAAATTTTCTGTTTATACTCCGGGACGACCAAACGATCAGAGGAGTTTACAAGATACAAGAAACAGCACCGTATTCAGCAGTCACCGGTCACTCAAGGCACGTGTACTTATGCACCCGCGCGCCTGACCACTAGGCTACGGCGGCCTAAACGAATAATACGATGTTTTGATTGAGCTGGGGCAAAGCTTGAAAATTTTAATTTATTAGTTTAATAAAAGATTTGGGTTTCTAGAAAAAAAATTTTATTAACTGCAGCCCATTTGGACGACTCGTTAATTATATAATTCCTTTTTTGATTACTTAGCATTTTTTCATATCTAATACCAAGTTCATTAATTAGTTTCTTACATTATGGCAACCAAATCTTTAAGATATGGTAACAGCTAACAATCTGTAGTGTGTAGAGATACGGGAACCTTTCTTGTCTTGTATTCACCCCATCCCTTTATTATGTATGTGCATTAAAATTCTGAAAATTTATCCCAAATATTAATCAGGCCAAATGATAAGAGGAAAGTAAACTTTTTCTGCACTAGCAAAAATAAATAAATAAATAAATAAATAAATAAATTGAGTCAATCACAATTTGCCAATTTCTAAAAAAAATTCCAAAAATATTACATTTGTGTACCCCTCTTTTTCTTGTTTCCCCTACCAACGTGAAGATGTCTCTCTCATTCATTCTACTAATCCCTTAAAGGACCTTAAACATCACTGTCATGTCACTCCAGAAGTGCCTTGTCACTGAGCTCTGTAGTCTACATTTTCTAAGAAGTTCTTCATAGGAACAGCCCTTAGTACTTCCAACCAATGTAGTTTCTCTTCTTGTGGATCCTCTCTGGAAGTTCAGTGTCCTTTGGTTTGGTGAATCTACACCTGAATATAGCATTCCAAATAAGGTGTCTCACCACAGTTTTTAAAAATCCTTCCTGCTGGCAAAAGTCCTATTGATGATAGCATATCCTGGCCATCTGCTTACACTCTAAGTAACTTCACATCTTCTAAATATCCCTAAATCTTTTTCAACCTTTAGTTCAGTGCCTCTACTCCTTGTGTCGCTGTGGATTTCTTTTCCCCAAATGTAAAACCTTGCTAAATGTAAGATTAAAAACATCATTTGCCAAATTTAACACCATATGCGTAACTAACCGATCTAAACGTTCTGAAGCAGCATAGCTTTGTGCCGATTATTAACCATCCTACCTCCTTTAAATCATCAGACTTTCAGGGCTTTTCCTATATACCCTCATCAATGTCACTGAGGAAAATTAAAAACAAGAGGGCACCATAAAACTGAACTTTGAAAGACTCCGCTCGCTACATTAGTTGACTAATTACCACTCTGTACTAGCACCCTCCAGTTTGAACATCAGCTTCTCATGTAGAAAGCTTTACTAAAGGCTAGATACAAAACATTGAAATTGGTCCGGCATCTAAATGCTACATTGACTTCATCATGGTAAACAACCAGGTTTGTCAGGAAAGACTTCTTCCTTCAGAAACCCATGCTATGATCCCTTTAGGATTTCATTCTTATCGAGATGCATCTGTATTGTATCCTTAATCACAGATTCCATTATCTTACCAAATAAAGAAGTCACTCTCGCAGGCCTCTTATTTCCTCCGCCTGGGTTCGAATTCTGTTTCGGATAGGAGAAACTCTTAAAGATTTTCTGCCTGGTTATACAGATCTTTACTTTAGTTTGTTTTTGTGGATAAAATACTGACATGACTCGAGATGCTTTACATTAATCCAAAACCATACTTGTAACTATTCGCAAGATTGCGTATTTCGAAAATGATGATCCATCGTATTGCAAGTAGTTCCTGCACCTTTGTTCAGACACATTCAAGCAACCAAAACATTTTTTTTTTCCCTTTCATTATCTAAACTTGTTTCTGTTTTGACTGACTTAGATGATGTCAGTTTCTGCAATGATGATAAAATTGGAGACGTCAAAACATTTCAATAGTACTTATTCTTGGGTGGATCATTTTCCTTATCACTTGAGGCGACATCTTTCGGGGAAGGGGGAAATAACACATTGAAATGTGAAGGGGACAGAAAGAAAAATCGAAGAAAGGGGAAAAGAAGAAAATGCCCAAGGATAAGAAGAAATGCGTGAACATCAATCTCAATTTTCTCTTTGGAAAACCGAATGATTGAGAGTTAAAAGGTAGCTGACGCAATTTCGTGTTTACATAATTATTTTACATGTAGCCCCTTATCTTATGAAACTAGAAAATAACCGCGTTTTTGTGTCTGCTTTATTACCGAGGGATGTTTCATATGGTGATAACCATCACACGGTTAAGGAGGGAGTTAAAAAAAAAAAAATTGATGAATATCCCACACACCTGTTCGTAAGATCCTTGAAGTCTTGGACGGTTGCCAAATGTACTGAGAAAAGATTAAAGCCTATTAATTATAACCTAAGTACTTGGGTTGAAAACAACTTCCTCCTTTTTAATGGCTATTTTTTTGTTTTCCTTTTCGCAGGGATGTGTGAAAGTGTGGAACATCACTCAACCCACGACCAGGAGCCCTGTATTTCAGCTCGACTGCCTAGTAAGTTTTACACTTTTGATTCTTTTGATTTTAGAAGGAGGGTTGTTAAATTCTGATGTACTAATTGAACTTAAGAAATGCGTGACCTTCTTTGCTTGAGGGCAAAGTATTTTCACTCCCTATCAAAAAGAAAAATATAATTAAAAAGAAATTCCTGAATATACCTTTTAGAATTTACTTTTCTTGTTTACGTAGCAACGAGACAGCTATATAAGGTCGTGCAAGTTACTGCCAGATGGCCGGACGCTAATTGTTGGCGGAGAAGCAAGTACGATATGTATATGGGACCTTGGCACGGTAAGTTCTCGCAGCGGTATATTTACAATTCTAGGAATATACAATTAACAAAATAATGAATTTTAAAATATCGGAGTTCTTTTCCGATGACCCTGTACTGTATGCGAAGGAGGAAGTAAATAAAAAAAAAAAAATGCTTAATTTATTAGGAGAATCGCAGGATTTAACTCGCACGGCTCATTTCATTACTTTTATAGCTTGGTTACTGTTGTGACTTGTTTTCATTGAATGTGTATACTGCTGTTCAAAAATGTAGGATGAGTGAAAGTTCGCAAGATTACCAAATGCATGTGCTCAAGCAGGTTAACATTTCCAAAGTGGGCCATTTTAATATTTCTTTTCACGTTATTCTTTATTACTATAAAAGATTACAGTAGATTCCCAATTATCTGGGATGGTTGAGAAATAAATCTGCCCAGATAATCAAAAAAAAAAACCCTCGTAAATGTCACATTATCTATTCATATTTATAAGCGTATACTACAGAGTGAGAAGATTTGACATAAATGGTCTACGTAAATTTTTAAGAATCTTGTCAGAGAGAGCGGCTTGTCCATTTATTTGAGTAGACTCATTAAAGGTGACACACTGATACCTTTTTTTCGTGTTTATTGATGAAATGAAGTTTTGTTCAATAGAAACAACAGTTTCCGTTTTAATGGAAGCACATGGATTCAAAAAAAGGGGAGGGGAAGTACTTCGATAAGAATGTTAATTAACCTAAAGCCGAAGGATTGCAGAAACATAACTGAGATAGTAGGCGGAAAGGAAATGCGGTTAAGAAATTCAAGGATCTTATCTACATTACAAAATTTAAACAAGAAATATTTAATGAATTCTGCCGTTAACCGCAGCCGGATAATTGAGAAAATCTACTGTACGATCAATGAATCGTATAGTTTAATTTTTATTTTAAAAGTTGTAAATGCTTAATTCAATAACTACTTAACAGGTATTGGGACATAAGTCTATATTTGCGATATGTACCTATATATATAAACATGTATGGCATTATGTTTCTTTTGTAGCCCACACCTCGCATTAAGGCAGAATTAACATCAAGTGCCCCAGCTTGTTATGCATTAGCTATTAGTCCAGACTCCAAAGTGTGCTTCAGCTGTTGCAGTGATGGTAATATTGCTGTGTGGGATCTTCACAATCAAAACTTAGTCAGGTACGTTTCAAACAAAACCTTCTCGGTGAGGGTTTCTAAACTCCTAACTATCTAGTTTTAAATAAATAGTCGTAATTGATGGGCACATTTGGAACTTGCAAAAAAAAAAAAAAAATCTTAAATCTGGTTTTTTATTATTTTTATCATTACAGGCAGTTTCAGGGTCATACAGATGGCGCTAGTTGTATTGACATTTCTAGTGATGGAACCAAACTATGGACCGGTGGTCTGGATAATACTGTCAGGTCATGGAATCTAAGAGAGGTAAGAAATCTTTGGGCAGAATAAGTTGTATCGTGGCGTGTCTGTCTGATTTTTTTTTTTTTATAGAATGAACCAAAACTTAGTACTATAAGTACTGTGCTGGTTTAATTCGAAAACACAGAATATTTGTTGATATTTTACTTGAATTTCTGTATATTGTAACTTTCAGAAAGTTAAGGAATTTTGAAAATAAAAATGAAGGAAAATTGTTCTAAAGAACAGAAGTAGAAGGGTTAAATGAGGAAGAGGAAAGGTTAGTTCTGCGAGTTTGGAATTGGACAGAGTAGATCTTGACGCGCATGTTGGGACTAGTTTAGAAAAGGGCGGTGGAAATACAGATGCCAATTCAGAGGAACAGAAAATTCACAAGAACTAGGAAGGTAGTCGAGGGCCATTTCTAGGGTTATATACGCCTGTATCTTGGTCAAGTAATCTATGCTCATTTGAACGGCCCTGATGACAGTGCCGGATTACGGTACGGGCTAGCAGGGCATAAGCTATCATATGACAATATGTGTCATGATATCTTAAGCTGATGACCTGGTAATATGTGTACCAGGCAAGAGATACAGGAGGTTTCTATGAGTGCGATGAGTAGTTTATTCGAGTGGACAGTTCAATATAAATTAAAAATATCATACAAGAAAACGGTGATGATGCTATTTAAAGGCAAATTAGACACTGGAAGACCTATTGTTTCAATTGATGGGCATAGGATTCCCATGGTGGCCTAGACTAAACATCTGGGCTTAATTATTGATAACAGGCTTACCTTTATACCCCATCTGGAGCATATTAGTGAAGAGATCAAAAAATTTTCCTCCGTCATTATTCATATCGCAAGGACTGACTGGGGGCTTAGGAAGGCTTTAGTTTTATATTACAAGGCAGTCCTCCTCCTACCGATTATAGTATATGGTTCGAATGTGTGGTTTTCAAGAATTGTTACAGTTAAATTTAAACAAACTCTTTATCAATTCAGAGGCATATTATTTTAGCACTATTTAGAATTTGTAGGACAGTGTGTAATAATGCAATGCAAGTCTTGTCGGGATTCTTGCTTCTAGATTTATATGTGGCTTACTGTGCTTTTTGTTACTTCTTCCATAAGGGACTTACATTGGAATTTATGGGGATTACTTGTTGTATTGCAGTTCAGCAAAATAAGGGGAAAAAATGGATTATGAATCGGATGCAGGAGCTCTGGCAAGAAAGATGGGGTTCTAGTAATACTGGTGTAGCAACTAAAGTTATTTATACATAGGGTATCATTTGCCTCAGATAAAAAGGTTAATGCTTGGTTCTTTCCTGCAATGGGGACATGGTTCCTTGAATATTAAATTGTTTTATTTTGGGCTTGCAACAGGTCCTTACTGTTTCTGCTCATGTGAAGAATCATGGAATCACAGTTTGCACGACTTTGCAATTTACGAACAATTTATATTGCAATTAAAAAAGAGTAATTCCGGAACTGCCCAGTGGCAATGAATGTGTGTCTGCTTAGCAGGGAAAGATTTAATGCCTTGCAAAATTTTGCTAAAAATTCTGTTTACTAAAAGAAGACAAATGTCAAGGTTTGTATTAAACATTGGATGAGCCTAGCTGTGTTTTTCTTTTATTTATTTATGTGTGTGTGTGTGTGTGTGTGTGTGTGTTATTTGGTTTTTAGGAGCATTAGCAACTAAGGCCATATTGCTCCGGGGATATGCGGTGGTCATTCTCTGACCTTTCCGCATCCTCCGTATTTGGTGGTCACGGGCTCGAACCCCGGTCTAATCAAGAAGCGTGTGCTACGCACTGTTGCTCCTGCCCACGGAGGTGTGTGTGTGTGTTCTTCCCTCATCAGAGCTGTCGGCAGGTGTTTTTTTTTTTTTTTTTTTTTTTGCAGGCTCTCAGGTGTGGGCTGCCTGGGAGTAGGATTCTCCTTAAGGGAAAGCTACAAATACGCGGGCCTCCAACAATGAAGTTAAATAACATCCCCATCCGTCTCTACACAGAAGTCAAATACCTGGGAATCTACATTGACACCTGTTTTTCCTTTCACTCTCATCTGAAGTACTTATCCACAAAAATCCGAAAGTATACGGCCATGATAAGAAGAGTCAGCAGAGCGGTCTTGGGGCTTGAAGCATAAAGCTTTGTCTCTCATCTGTAAGGTGGCGTTTTTCCCAACTGTGTGTTATGGAGCCTCAATTTGGTGTACAAAGGCCATCCTGGAAAAGAACAAGCGTAAACTTGACTCAATACAAAGATTCATGCTGTTGTCTATCTGCAGGGCAACTCGCACTGTCAGCACCCCTGCCCTACAGGTTATTACTGGATGCTTGCCACTCTATCTTGAGGTGATTAAAAGGGGCCTTTACCATCGATTAAAGAAGGGAATTCCGACACAGTTGTTAAATCTTCAACTGCAGCTTACCAATGACATGAAACAAGAAAGAAAACGTATCTTGTTTCATGATACCACGCCCAAAGGAGAAATTACCAGAAGATTCCTCCCATCCATTGAGATGACTTTCCCAAAGTCTCCTTCCTGGTTTTCATCTGGTCTGCAAGTTATATTCCTGATCACAGGACATGGGCCCTTTCAACAGAAATTGAAAGCAATCCATTCTGCCACTATGGCAAAGAGGAATCATGGGGCATCTCATGTATCAGTGCCCTGCTTACGATGATTATAGGCTCAATTTTTTTTACTGAAACCCAGGGGAACCCTCGTAACCATGAAACATACCTGCTTCAGGATGAAACAACATACAAAGCCCTAACGAGTTACGCGCAAGCTGTCTTTACCATCAGACGGGCAAAGTTTGCTGAACTTAGAGCTGCTCAGAGCAACGACCCTCAAGTGCAAACACAAACTGGGGTCTGATAGCATTTTTCTAACTGATAAAATAGTAAGGTTATTTTGCAAGAAATTGCAAGACTGAAGATTAAAATACTATTCTGGCATCATCATGGTTGGCACTCCTTGGAAAGCTGACTCCCAGAGAGTGCTTGGCCTTTGCACTCGCACAGTGGCGCCTGCCCCTGTGACTTTTGGTCCCTCTCTCCATCCCCTATTTCTCCTTACTCGGGCGGACTGCCTTGACTATCTGTCCACTTTAGCTTTTTTCTCACATTCAGACCCCCCCCCTTCCTCTTGTTCCCCAGGCCTTCTCTTTCTTTTTTTTTTTTTTTTTTTTTTTTTAACTTGGTCTTCGTTCGAGACGATCAGGCTACCCTGGTGGGGACCAGCCAGAGAATAAAGGGCAGCCTGGCTACCTCCTAGCAGTATGTGCGGGCAACGTGAGGTCTCACCAGGGGCCTTGCTGCCAATAGCCAGGACACCCAACAGAACCTAACGCAATATGTCATATACAACAGACAACACTTTTCTGGCATTTACAGTAGTTCTGTATTTCTTCACAGCGTACATATGGCGCAGATGTGAGAAATCACAGGTGGCGCCTGACCCTAACACTATGCCTGGGAGTAGGATTTGCTGGCACCTACTCCCAGGCATAGCGTTAGGTGCGGGATTTTTAGTGCTGTTAATGCACAGACTGATATTGGAGCTGGGTCCGGCTCCTATTGCCAGGGGTGAGCACTGGGGGCATTTGCCCATGGGGGAGGCTGCTCCCTTGTGGCAGAATGGTCTGTTCATTAAACACTCAGGCCGTTTATAGGCGACAAGGATTTTTTTTTTTTTTTTTATCTTACAATCGGATACAGGTGGAGATGGGTGCTGCCGTCGACAGGATTATATATAGTATACTAACAAACGAGGATGCTGATGTATCAAACACCTCTCGCATGTTTGGGATCGGGTTGTACAGGACATGAGGTCGACGTTTCCAAAGTGTAATGTAAGGATCACATATTTGTAAATAAAACATTTTTTCTTTTGTAACGTATTGCCAGTAATTCCGGAGCAGCCCTTCGTGTAAGGCAATAATATTCAATGGTCCATATCTGGGACTAAAAATTATTACCCTCAATAACATTAGTGACTCTGTAACTACGGCTACTTTACCACTCCTAGTTTGAGTAAAGTCGATTTCCCTTCATCTCGATGAACTTTATATGAATGGTACTCAAGGTTCGCCAGCATCAGGATGGATGTGCAGGGATTTTTCCCTCCTATTATGCAAACCAGAGAGCGAACACTAGCAATTTACGGACACAACTCATATCTGTTTTGTCAACTGGAGGGGAGAAATGGATTGAAATGGCCGTGCATTAGAATGCTTTCTCACATCAGAATACTTCCCTTGTATAAGTTACTCAGAGAGGGGGGGGGGAAATCACCAAGAAAGAAGAACGATGATATAAATCTCAGGACCCTGGGTGTGCCAAGCCCATACTCAACAGATGTTAGCCCCTGGGATTAAGAAAGTTTACTTTGATTTCATTATTTATGAATTGCTTAAAATTCAAAACTAAATTTTAAATAAAAATAATCATAACGGAAGATAAATATAACATTTCCTCTTCTCCCCTGTGACATCCTTATTATACTAATAATATGCGGACAATGCTATATCTGTACTATAAAACCATATTTGGAATATGCTTTCATCATACAGATAGAATGTACACGGTCTATGCATTAAGACTCATTAGTATTGCATTTCGATCGTCAGGAGCATTCGATTGTCAGAAATTTTTTTAATCAGATTAAGTTGGTATAAAATTATAAATTATTTTAATTGCTCGTTTATCTTCAAAAATCTCTTATAAAGCATATATTAAATTTTTTTGGATTTCATATATTTGGATTTCAGGAAAGCTTTTGACACTGTTGCGCATGGAAGACTATTGTACAAATTGGAGCAGAATGATATTAAGGGTAAGTTGCTACAGTGGATAAAAGGATGGTTGAGTGGGAGAAGACAGAGGGTGGTAATTAATGGGTGCTGCTCTTCGTGGACTAATGTTATTAGTGGAGTCCCACAGGGTTCGGTGTTGGGTCCTCTGTTGTTTTGTATATTTATCAATGATATTGATGAAGGTACTTTATATCAGGCTTAGTGTCGAAGTTTGCAGATGATACAAAGGTTGGCAGGGTTGTTAATGACAGTAATGGCAGTGTGCTACTGCAACAGGATCTAGATAATTCGGGCAGATGGGCTAAGAAGTGGCAACTGAAGTTTAACCTTGACAAATGCAAAGTACTGCATATGGGTACAAGTAACCCCAGAGGAACGTACCAACTGTGTGGTACTGCACTTAGGGTGGTAGAAAATGAAAAAGACCTGGGAGTAATCGTGCAGTCAGATATGAAGTTTTCTGAGCAATGCAGACAGGCTGCAAGAGCAGGTCATGGGGTTTTGTCAACGATATACAGGAATTTTGCTAGCAAGGAAAAGGAGGTGATTGTCCCTTTGTATAAGGCAATGGTCAGGCCACGCCTTGAATACTGCGCACAGGTCTGGAGGCCTCCTTTTAGGAAAGATGTAGATTTGCTTGAGCGTGTACAGAGAAGGGCAACAAGATTGGTGAGGGGAATGAAGGGATCCTCTTACCAAGAGAGGCTTAAGTGCTACAAATTGCGGTGGCTGAAGACTGGGCACCTGCGCGGTGATCTGATTAAGGTGTATAAGGCCTTGAATGGGTTAGGACTCTGAAGTCTGATAGGATCCTTCCACTTGTTCAGATTACGAACCTAAGGGGGCATAAATTCAAATTAAAAAAAGACAGATGTAGAATAGATGTGCGGAAATTTGCCTTTAGCTAGCGGGTGGTTAATTGCTGGAACAAACTTCCATCTGTCGTTGTGGAAGTTGATAGGTTGAATAAATATAAGGAGGAACTGGACAGGCATTGGGAGGGAATGGCGTGTTTTTTTTTTTTTTTCTTTTCTTTTTTCTTTTGGCTGATGCTGCATAAGCTCATACACTTGCTTTCTTGCATCACATGCCACTACTACTACTAAAGAAATATTTACTCCTGCATCAAGCATACATTAATATAATTTCGCCATCATTGACAGTATTACAGAACAGCGAACGCTACGTCGTACATTGATGTTTTGAACAATTCTCTGTACTCTACATTGTGGCACTTATATGAGAGTGGCCCTTACACTTTAAGTGATATGCAGTTTCATATCGCAAAGTGGGAATTGTGAAAGCGTGACGGAAGAGAATAATATCAGAATACTGCAGTAGTGCCCAGCACAGGGTCTTACCGCGACCCTACTGAATATTATTTATTTAATCATTTAAAGCTAAAAGCTAGAAACTTCGTCCCTAGAAAGCAGTTGAACTGACAGACATGGTTAACGCAACAGGCGGTTTTTTTTTTTTTTTTTTGTGAATAAAGTACCTAGAAAAGAAATTACTTTTACGACGGAATCGGTATCAACTTTATGAAATCTTGTCACTGTCGATCTTTGACATAGCTCTAATATTTCTAAATTCATTATTTCTCAATGTATGAGATGGATTCCCTTTAGCGTTATTCACAGAATGGCAAACAGTGTCAGCAATTACTGCCGCGACTCAACTGAATATTATTTATTTAATCATTTAAAGCTAAAAGCTACAAACTTCGCTCCTGGAAAGCAGTATATACTAGGAGTAAATTTTGTTTGTAATAAGCTGAGCGCAGAATTAAGACAAAAGCCAAGATAAAAGAAGTGGAGCACAATACCATCAGCTTTCTATCAAAAATTATTAGAAAGTCTTCCACAAGTGCACTGAAGCAGTCAAAGCCAGGGCTGAGAAACAGCATGTGAACGCTCCCATAACTGAAAGTGACCTAATACTAATTTTTATAAGTGTGTGTGTAAACTGGGAAAAAAAGGCTGAATTTGTATTGGTCCGATCTTAATGAAATTTGGAATAGTCAAGTCTTTCTAAAAGACCCTGATATAAAATTTCACGAAAATTCGCCAACTAGGAGTATAGCTGTTGTATGCGAACTGGGAGACATGGTTAACACAACAGGCGGTTTTTTGTGAATGAGGTGCCTAGAAAAGAAAAGAAAAGAAATTACTTTTACGATCGAATCTCTATTAACTCTATAAAATCTTATGTCACTGTTGATCTCTTACATAGCTGTAATATTTCTTAATTCGTTATTTCTCAAAGTAAGAGATGGATTCCCTTTAGCGTTATACACAGAATGGCAAACAGTTTCAGTTATTGCTACTTCTAACCCTGTTTTACTGAATGCTAATCTTCCTATTTTTTTTTTTTTTTTATAGGGCAGACAGCTGAAACAACATGATTTCACCTCTCAGATCTTTTCCTTAGGTTACTGTCCCACGGGAGAATGGTTAGCAGTAGGGTAAGCTGTTTTCTATGTCAAACTTCTGTATTAATTTGTGAATAACGCCAAAAAAAAAAAAAAAATATATACAGTGTGTGTATATATATATATATATATGGAATATGAAAACAAGGATGTGGAAAAACAGGAAAAATAAGGAAAAACAAGGAAAAAACAGTACGTGCACCTGAATGCGCAAAGCAGCAAAACAGGATACATGTATATAAATAAGATAAAATATAAAAAATAAAATAAAAATAGATGGAGAAGTTATTAAACACAAAATGCCGAACCTAGTTGAAGAAAAAAAGAGAAAAAGAATGTTAAGATCCTATAAAAAAAAAAAAAAAAAAAAAAAAATAATAATAAAAATAAATAAATAAATAAAATAAAATAAAATAAAAAATAATAATAATTATTAAGTAGAATTAAATCCGAATTAATGCCGAATTAACAGGCCAATTATATGTACAAAAGCTGAAAGAAAAAGAGGGAGGGTGATAGAGATAAAAATTATAAAATAAAAATTAAAAATTGGTACATAGATCAGGTATTTCATCAGGGGGCTACACCTGATCATGTACCAAACACTGTGTTTCTATGCAAACTCATGCTGATGGAGAAGCTGAAGAAATGAAAAGGAAATAAAATAAAAAAAAAAAATAATAAGAAATTTTTTATATATCTCCATAAACATGAGTGAGGTAGCCCCAACGCAGTGTATTTAGATTAATAAATTAAGTAACGTAGTGTAACCGCAAATGCAGTGTATTTAGATTAATAAATTAAGTAACGTAGTGTAACCGCAGTGTATTTAGATTAAAAATTAAGAAAATTGAGTAACGCAAACGCAGTGTATTTAGATTAAAAAATTAAAAAATTACGCAACGCAGTGTATATGGAAATAAATTGAGTCGATAGTATGTAATAAATAAATAAATAACAAGGTAGCGGTATAGAAAAAGGAAGCAATGCAAGGTAGGGGAGGGAAAAGAAGTTAAAAATACAGAGGCGAAGATAGTGAGAATGAGGAAAGTGAGAATGTCCGAATCACCCTCGTATTACACTAATAGTTCAACGGACGGAAAGACGAAGAGTAGAAAGTAGAAAGAAGTAAAGCGAAGGAAAAGAGTTTAAAGGATACTAGGCAAGCTGGGGATGTAAGTACCCAACCTCATAGAGAGGGCCTTGGCTGTGAGAGTGTTAGTAGAAGTGGAAATTAATACCGCTAGCTTGTATTGTATATTTTACGAAATAAAATAAAATAAAAAATATGAAAAGGAAGAAAATTAAATACCTATGATAGTTGGCAGAAACAAGTTGAGTGAAATATAATTAAGAAATGACAATAAAATATGCGATCATGATTAATAAGGTACAATTACGCGAATATGATTAATAAGAATGGAATGCAAACAGAGGGAAAACTATGACAACGATGGTGGAGTTGCTCAGAAGAGAAGAACTATGGGAGCCCTCTGTGGTCAAAATAAAATAGAGAAAATAAGATTGGACATAAGTAATTATTGATATTAAATTACGAAAATGAAAAGAAAACTTAGGAAGTGAAAGAACACGAACATCGTTCTAATAGAAGTTATAATAGAAGTCATTATGTGTGATCACTTTCCAAGTGGTGGAAATACCACCATTCAAATGTACAACTATACAACTATACAAGTATCGAATTAACCCTAATCAAGGTGGAACATGGTGAAACCGAATTTTTCTTTAATGAAATCAGAGAGATTTTTTATAATAAAATTTAAGAAATTAATAGGAATGTCATTATTGCGAAGTTTGGTATAGAGATCATTCAAAGCACCAGCGAAAAGTGATTGATTGCTACTAATATTAGCTAAACGGATAATTTGTGTGTAGATTATATTTTTATGAACCTTAATCGAAATATTCGAGTTCCAATTTGTTAAATAGATAATATTAAAATTAAATTCGCTTCTTTTGTCAAATAGTTCCAAATTATGACGAAGAGGAGGACTATTTAAAGTAATACTTAAATCCAAAAAATTTGCATGCTGGTTGCCAAAGTTTTCTTTATTGAGAGTGAGTTCAGTTGGATATATGGATTTAGCAATATTTTCAAAATGAATGTTGAGAATAAGAATGTCATCAACATAGCGGAATGCATAAAAATTAAGGTTCGGGTTGTTATCAATAAATAGATGTTCGTAATAATGGAGAAATAGATTAGATACTATGCTAGAAATTTGTGAACCCATGGGAACTCCTATGGATTGTTTATAAGCATATTTACCATCGTGGATGTAATTGTTTAGGATACAGAGGTTGATGTAGTTATTCCAAGTAACCTCATCTGTTGATATAACGTTTTTGTATTTGAGGAACAATTGATGAAGTACATTAACAATTAGGTGATGCGGTAAGGAGGTAAATAAGTTGGTGAAGTCATATGTTTCAATACTAAATATGCTGGAATATGCATTGGAATTAAAAATTTTAATAATACTGTGGTTGTTGTTAATGATCCAAGTGGTAGGGATATTAATAAGGATAGTAGTTAACAATTTGAAAAATTGTTTACCTGGATGATAACAGCCACTTTTTTTGGCACTAGTGATGAATCTGAAGCCAACTGGATGTTTATGGAATTTGGCTATCATATACAAGAAAGGCAAAGTAGAATTGCGAATTTTGGTATGCAATTTTTTATGCAAAGCTATAATTTTTTTGATGATGGTATTAATGCCGAGATTACAGCGTGAAAAGGTGGAACTACTTTCTACTTCCTTTTTGAGGGTGGTGTAATAAAATTGCTTGCAGAAGATAGCAAAGTTATTAGAAGCCTTATCTACCGGAGTGATGATAAATTTTTGTTGTAAATCTGAGATGGCTTTTTTCAGGTTAAAATACTTGGTATGCGAATTATTATAAAGGTAGTAAGTTTTAGAAATAATTTTTTTAATGTCTTGAAATGTGACATTTATCCAATTATAGAAAGCTTCGTGTGGTATTGTATATTTATATGCTAACTTGTTGCAAAAATTCAAGATATTCAGATAAATATCTTTATATATATTATTGAGGTTGGCCTTATGGACTGGTCTGAATTTAAAACCTTTTTCCATAGCGGACTTTAGTGGAATGTTGTTAATAATGTCCAGGTTACCAGTAATAATATGTTTATGATATTGATCAACGTAAGGAGCATATATGGGATCATCACAGTGACATGGAAGATCTAAAGCTTGTAAGTTGCCTAAATTAGTAGCTAGAGTTTTATAATTACAAATTTTAAGTCCAATAGGAGATTCATAGTTGAAGCAGTGATGGATCTTGAACTTGAAATTATTATAAAATGGGAGAAAATTATTATGATTATTAAGTAAATAATGCCAAGGAATTTTATCGAACCAACTATGAGTAAATTTAATAGTACAGTATTCATTACTGTATGTAGTAATGCGACCTAGTCTAAAGAGAGAGATGTCTAAAATAATATGCTTAAGTTGAATATTTTTACATTTAAAATTGCTAATAAATAAAGTTAAGGCTTTTAGTATAGAGTTTTTAATATTAAAGAGAAAAAGAGAAATGTTGTGTACGTCAAGAATGGTATTGTCCCAGGAGCTAATAATATTACGAAAATTGTGCCGAATATGCCTATGATGACGATTTGATTTATTTCCACGTTTGTATCTACGCTTATTGTTATTGAAGAAATGACTAAGATGGAATAAATTGTAAATGCAGTGGCTGGTGTTTAAACAACCATTGCTTAAAAGAGTTTTGTTAAAAAATCTATTGTTTAGGCCGTAGGGATATAAAGATTTATAAGTGCACATAAATAGATTCTCATAATAATCACGAAGAACGTTGTCATTGATAATGGCAAGTATTTTAATTTTAACGTTGTTGAAGCCATGGTGGTGAAAATGGAAAAGTTCTATTTCAGTATCTAAAATGTTATCAAGTAAAAGATTTTTACTTTTGGATCTGTGCCCATTGATTCTAATATTAAGAGAATTTGTGGTTTGGCCTACGTATTTAACATTGCAAATATTGCATGTGAGCAAATATATGACATTTTTAGTTTTACAAAAAGGAGGATAAATAGAGTTAGATTTGGATTCGGAGTTATCCATCATGGGACAAGTGAGACATCGTTTATCTAAACATTTTTGAAAAAATAAATTTTGGTTTAAAATATGTGTAATGTACTCAGGTTGGTTAGGGTTAGGGGAACGATTCTCCTGTTTAATATTTAACACTACATCCTCAGGAGTGGGATGTAGCGCAACACGTTTTCTAGCTGAACTAGGGGCAACACAGTGCTGACTCGCCGTATTGTTTAAAGAGACGTAGTGCATGACAAGTGGGGTAAAAATTAAATAGGGCAAATTGTGTTAGCAACGAATCCATCTAAAGGGAAGGAGTGGGGGTTGCATTTAAAAGTCCGTTGAACTATTAGTGTAATACGAGGGTGATTCGGACATTCTCACTTTCCTCATTCTCACTATCTTCGCCTCTGTATTTTTAACTTCTTTTCCCTCCCCTACCTTGCATTGCTTCCTTTTTCTATACCGCTACCTTGTTATTTATTTATTTATTACATACTATCGACTCAATTTATTTCCATATACACTGCGTTGCGTAATTTTTTAATTTTTTAATCTAAATACACTGCGTTTGCGTTACTCAATTTTCTTAATTTTTAATCTAAATACACTGCGGTTACACTACGTTACTTAATTTATTAATCTAAATACACTGCATTTGCGGTTACACTACGTTACTTAATTTATTAATCTAAATACACTGCGTTGGGGCTACCTCACTCATGTTTATGGAGATATATAAAAAATTTCTAATTTTTTTTTTTTTTTTTTATTTTATTTCCTTTTCATTTCTTCAGCTTCTCCATCAGCATGAGTTTGCATAGAAACACAGTGTTTGGTACATGATCAGGTGTAGCCCCCTGATGAAATACCTGATCTATGTACCAATTTTTAATTTTTATTTTATAATTTTTATCTCTATCACCCTCCCTCTTTTTCTTTCAGCTTTTGTACATATAATTGGCCTGTTAATTCGGCATTAATTCGGATTTAATTCTACTTAATAATTATTATTATTTTTTATTTTATTTTATTTATTTATTTATTTTTATTATTATTTTTTTTTTTTTTTTTTTTTTTTATAGGATCTTAACATTCTTTTTCTCTTTTTTTCTTCAACTAGGTTCGGCATTTTGTGTTTAATAACTTCTCCACCTATTTTTATTTTATTTTTTATATTTTATCTTATTTATATACATGTATCCTGTTTTGCTGCTTTGCGCATTCAGGTGCACGTACTGTTTTTTCCTTGTTTTTCCTTATTTTTCCTGTTTTTCCACATCCTTGTTTTCATATTCCACGTATTTAATTTTAGCTATCTGCAGCTTTGCGCGTGGCTACTTTTAAATGCAACCCCCACTCCTTACTTTTAAATGCAACCCCCACTCCTTCCCTTTAGATGGATTCGTTGCTAACACAATTTGCCCTATTTAATTTTTACCCCACTTGTCATGCACTACGTCTCTTTAAACAATACGGCGAGTCAGCACTGTGTTGCCCCTAGTTCAGCTAGAAAACGTGTTGCGCTACATCCCACTCCTGAGGATGTAGTGTTAAATATTAAACAGGAGAATCGTTCCCCTAACCCTAACCAACCTGAGTACATTACACATATTTTAAACCAAAATTTATTTTTTCAAAAATGTTTAGATAAACGATGTCTCACTTGTCCCATGATGGATAACTCCGAATCCAAATCTAACTCTATTTATCCTCCTTTTTGTAAAACTAAAAATGTCATATATTTGCTCACATGCAATATTTGCAATGTTAAATACGTAGGCCAAACCACAAATTCTCTTAATATTAGAATCAATGGGCACAGATCCAAAAGTAAAAATCTTTTACTTGATAACATTTTAGATACTGAAATAGAACTTTTCCATTTTCACCACCATGGCTTCAACAACGTTAAAATTAAAATACTTGCCATTATCAATGACAACGTTCTTCGTGATTATTATGAGAATCTATTTATGTGCACTTATAAATCTTTATATCCCTACGGCCTAAACAATAGATTTTTTAACAAAACTCTTTTAAGCAATGGTTGTTTAAACACCAGCCACTGCATTTACAATTTATTCCATCTTAGTCATTTCTTCAATAACAATAAGCGTAGATACAAACGTGGAAATAAATCAAATCGTCATCATAGGCATATTCGGCACAATTTTCGTAATATTATTAGCTCCTGGGACAATACCATTCTTGACGTACACAACATTTCTCTTTTTCTCTTTAATATTAAAAACTCTATACTAAAAGCCTTAACTTTATTTATTAGCAATTTTAAATGTAAAAATATTCAACTTAAGCATATTATTTTAGACATCTCTCTCTTTAGACTAGGTCGCATTACTACATACAGTAATGAATACTGTACTATTAAATTTACTCATAGTTGGTTCGATAAAATTCCTTGGCATTATTTACTTAATAATCATAATAATTTTCTCCCATTTTATAATAATTTCAAGTTCAAGATCCATCACTGCTTCAACTATGAATCTCCTATTGGACTTAAAATTTGTAATTATAAAACTCTAGCTACTAATTTAGGCAACTTACAAGCTTTAGATCTTCCATGTCACTGTGATGATCCCATATATGCTCCTTACGTTGATCAATATCATAAACATATTATTACTGGTAACCTGGACATTATTAACAACATTCCACTAAAGTCCGCTATGGAAAAAGGTTTTAAATTCAGACCAGTCCATAAGGCCAACCTCAATAATATATATAAAGATATTTATCTGAATATCTTGAATTTTTGCAACAAGTTAGCATATAAATATACAATACCACACGAAGCTTTCTATAATTGGATAAATGTCACATTTCAAGACATTAAAAAAATTATTTCTAAAACTTACTACCTTTATAATAATTCGCATACCAAGTATTTTAACCTGAAAAAAGCCATCTCAGATTTACAACAAAAATTTATCATCACTCCGGTAGATAAGGCTTCTAATAACTTTGCTATCTTCTGCAAGCAATTTTATTACACCACCCTCAAAAAGGAAGTAGAAAGTAGTTCCACCTTTTCACGCTGTAATCTCGGCATTAATACCATCATCAAAAAAATTATAGCTTTGCATAAAAAATTGCATACCAAAATTCGCAATTCTACTTTGCCTTTCTTGTATATGATAGCCAAATTCCATAAACATCCAGTTGGCTTCAGATTCATCACTAGTGCCAAAAAAAGTGGCTGTTATCATCCAGGTAAACAATTTTTCAAATTGTTAACTACTATCCTTATTAATATCCCTACCACTTGGATCATTAACAACAACCACAGTATTATTAAAATTTCATTAACAACAACCACAGTATTATTAAAATTTTTAATTCCAATGCATATTCCAGCATATTTAGTATTGAAACATATGACTTCACCAACTTATTTACCTCCTTACCGCATCACCTAATTGTTAATGTACTTCATCAATTGTTCCTCAAATACAAAAACGTTATATCAACAGATGAGGTTACTTGGAATAACTACATCAACCTCTGTATCCTAAACAATTACATCCACGATGGTAAATATGCTTATAAACAATCCATAGGAGTTCCCATGGGTTCACAAATTTCTAGCATAGTATCTAATCTATTTCTCCATTATTACGAACATCTATTTATTGATAACAACCCGAACCTTAATTTTTATGCATTCCGCTATGTTGATGACATTCTTATTCTCAACATTCATTTTGAAAATATTGCTAAATCCATATATCCAACTGAACTCACTCTCAATAAAGAAAACTTTGGCAACCAGCATGCAAATTTTTTGGATTTAAGTATTACTTTAAATAGTCCTCCTCTTCGTCATAATTTGGAACTATTTGACAAAAGAAGCGAATTTAATTTTAATATTATCTATTTAACAAATTGGAACTCGAATATTTCGATTAAGGTTCATAAAAATATAATCTACACACAAATTATCCGTTTAGCTAATATTAGTAGCAATCAATCACTTTTCGCTGGTGCTTTGAATGATCTCTATACCAAACTTCGCAATAATGACATTCCTATTAATTTCTTAAATTTTATTATAAAAAATCTCTCTGATTTCATTAAAGAAAAATTCGGTTTCACCATGTTCCACCTTGATTAGGGTTAATTCGATACTTGTATAGTTGTATAGTTGTACATTTGAATGGTGGTATTTCCACCACTTGGAAAGTGATCACACATAATGACTTCTATTATAACTTCTATTAGAACGATGTTCGTGTTCTTTCACTTCCTAAGTTTTCTTTTCATTTTCGTAATTTAATATCAATAATTACTTATGTCCAATCTTATTTTCTCTATTTTATTTTGACCACAGAGGGCTCCCATAGTTCTTCTCTTCTGAGCAACTCCACCATCGTTGTCATAGTTTTCCCTCTGTTTGCATTCCATTCTTATTAATCATATTCGCGTAATTGTACCTTATTAATCATGATCGCATATTTTATTGTCATTTCTTAATTATATTTCACTCAACTTGTTTCTGCCAACTATCATAGGTATTTAATTTTCTTCCTTTTCATATTTTTTATTTTATTTTATTTCGTAAAATATACAATACAAGCTAGCGGTATTAATTTCCACTTCTACTAACACTCTCACAGCCAAGGCCCTCTCTATGAGGTTGGGTACTTACATCCCCAGCTTGCCTAGTATCCTTTAAACTCTTTTCCTTCGCTTTACTTCTTTCTACTTTCTACTCTTCGTCTTTCCGTCCGTTGAACTATTAGTGTAATACGAGGGTGATTCGGACATTCTCACTTTCCTCATTCTCACTATCTTCGCCTCTGTATTTTTAACTTCTTTTCCCTCCCCTACCTTGCATTGCTTCCTTTTTCTATACCGCTACCTTGTTATTTATTTATTTATTACATACTATCGACTCAATTTATTTCCATATACACTGCGTTGCGTAATTTTTTAATTTTTTAATCTAAATACACTGCGGTTACACTACGTTACTTAATTTATTAATCTAAATACACTGCATTTGCGGTTACACTACGTTACTTAATTTATTAATCTAAATACACTGCGTTGGGGCTACCTCACTCATGTTTATGGAGATATATAAAAAATTTCTTATTTTTTTTTTTTTATTTTATTTCCTTTTCATTTCTTCAGCTTCTCCATCAGCATGAGTTTGCATAGAAACACAGTGTTTGGTACATGATCAGGTGTAGCCCCCTGATGAAATACCTGATCTATGTACCAATTTTTAATTTTTATTTTATAATTTTTATCTCTATCACCCTCCCTCTTTTTCTTTCAGCTTTTGTACATATAATTGGCCTGTTAATTCGGCATTAATTCGGATTTAATTCTACTTAATAATTATTATTATTTTTTATTTTATTTTATTTTATTTATTTATTTATTTTTATTATTATTTTTTTTTTTTTTTTTTTTTTTTTATAGGATCTTAACATTCTTTTTCTCTTTTTTTCTTCAACTAGGTTCGGCATTTTGTGTTTAATAACTTCTCCATCTATTTTTATTTTATTTTTTATATTTTATCTTATATATATATATATATATATATATATATATAATTCAAAATAATTTAATATCGAATATTGTAAAACTGCTGTTATTACGACATAAACATACTTTCCAGTCATCTAAAAACGTTTTGCGTGTTTTATAAGATTAAAGTAACAACTTCCACTAGATGGCGGGAGCTGAGTTTGCTACGCATCCAATTATTTCAGCATTAAATTCCATGGGATATATAAAAAATAATGGCGTAATACACGCGATCATTTATCCTTTTTGACTGATAAAACAGGCCCCTTTAAGCATTTCTGTACGGATTTAAGTCACGGGTTTAAACCTGCGTGCCCAATTTCAAACGTTCCAAGGTGTTAATACTCATTAAAAGTTGTTTATTTTATACCTGACTTTTAAGTCAAGCCGTTATTTAAACAAAACTTTTTTTTTTTAAAATATTTTTTGTACAGAATAATATTATGTAAACAATCGTTGTTAAGCGTTTATGAGTATCATTAACTCTGTTTATTTAAGACTTAAATAAAATAAAAAAGGAATTATCTTAAGATAATGATTATATAGCAATAGGCATCCCGAATAGCCCAATTTTCATTTTTGTTTTGGCAGAATGGAAAGTAGCAATGTCGAAGTTCTTCACTGTACTAAACCAGAGAAATATCAGTTGCATCTGCATGAAAGCTGTGTACTCTCTCTAAAATTTGCATACTGTGGAAAATGGTTCGTTAGTACAGGCAAAGACAATCTTCTGAATGCATGGAGAACGCCCTATGGTGCTAGCATATTTCAGGTAGGTGGTTTTACATATTCTGAAAAATTTGCAAATATCGAAGGTGTTTAGCGAGAGGGGGGGATTGAATCAATTATTTGTCAACGAAGTAATCTCCAATTTTTAGTGTTTGCATTCTCCATAAAATAATTTTTTTAATGGATGGCTCGAAATACTTTTCGACTATGTAGGATTATGGTTTTTCGTGAATGATGCATTTTAATTTGACTTAAAATGATTTAATTTACAGCTTTTAGACTTTTTTTTTTTTTCTCTTTTTTATACGGAATTTTAATTAGTGTTACCTTCAGTAGTGTTCACCCATATCAGCTTGTGAATGTTAGCTTTTAATTGACGTAATTGGTAAAGTCTGTCACTTTTTCGACGTTTGCCTGGGAACTTTTCTTTTTGCTAAATCACCTTAATTGCTAACATTGTGTAATTTAACTTCAGGGTATTAATTTAGATGTTTCTGAGTCGGTATGCCTGTCGCTCTCTTTTTTTTTTTTTTTTCTTTTTTTTTTTTTTTTTATTACTCCTGCTTTTAATTAACCTTTTTTCTCTCTTTTTTATGCATGCAACCATTTTCTTTTAAACTAAATTGATATGCGATTAATTTATTTATGACTTTTGAAAACATGTTTGCCTAGCAATAATTAATTTTAATTGCTACTAGTTCAACAAATACCGTTATGAGTCGTAATTATTTATCTATCAACACTTAAAACTATAATGCATTTCTATTTTTAAAATTCTATTTGTGATTTTATTATTATTATAATTCATTGATTGTTTGTTTTATTTCAGTCAAAGGAATCCTCATCAGTTCTAAGTTGTGACATTTCTTCAGACAATAAATACATCGTTACCGGCTCAGGCGACAAGAAAGCCACAGTTTATGAGGTCATTTACTGACCCAAATCCTGATTGTAGTCCAAACTGTACATAGCTTTTATTATTATTCTGTGTAACTGTGATGTGAATTTAATAAACTATTGCAATTGCCTTTCTAGTTCGTAGTGTTCTATGCACATATTCCTTACATCTGTCTTAAAAAAAAAAAAAAAAAAGTCCTAATCAAATCATGCACAGCATGATTTGATTAGGACTTGCTAAAAAAGCTTGGTTAGTTTGGGGTAAAAAAAAAAAAAAAAAAAAAAAGACTAATTCCTATGCCTCCAGACTTTACCGTACCTAATAAGAAAAAGTGAATTTTACTTGAGGGAGGGGGATGTATATATATAACATGAAGGCGAAATAGAGTAATAGATTTTCTTACCCAATGAAAGGTGAGGCATAATGTAAATATAAACAGAATAAGTTTTCTGTTTATACTCCAGGACAACCCCATAGAATCGGAGGAGCTTTACAAGATAGAATAGAACATCATCGTACTTAGCTGTCATGCGGGCCAGAAGCAGAATAATGGTTGCTACCAACCAATCTTGCAAACCATGAACTTCATGACAGATCATAATATATGCCACTTCTCCAATCAGATTCATGAACCCTTTTACAAATTGCTCATGATAATTACGAAATTCGACTTGCTTAGTTTGTCCAAATTTGCCCATGAAACTTGAATACTGAGAGGATCTTGCCATTACCTTGGGTTTTTTTTTTTTTTTTTTTTTGTTTTGTTTTTCCTCCCTGTGGGAGAATAACAAGTTTGTTGGGGTACTGCCCATGCATTTCGTAAGTTTTACAGAATAAATGTTTGCACCAATGCTGTGAATTTTTGAGGTTTGTTTACAGGATCCTTGTGGGCTGCCCATGAAGAAACCATGTTAAAATTATTGTAAAACCACTATAGTTGCAACCCTCTCTGACCCTATGTGACCTCTTCGAAGTACTATAATAAAATTTTAATATTTCTTTAAATCTCAAAAATACTCTCACGCGGCGCAACTTTCTATAAAGTTTCAAGAGTAATTAAAATTCAATCAACATTGATACTGGGATCAAACTTCGCCACTAGAGCCACTTCGCCACTTTTGGTGCATAATGGAAGATCTATACGTTCGTTACAGTTAATGATGACTTCAGTTAAACAGGGAAAATTTACTTCGATTTCAGATTATATGTTGAGTAGTACTATCAACATTTAATACACTTTCATCGTTTCAAAAGATTTCACTAAATTTTAAACATTGGCAAAGAAAGTGTCCCAAAGGAATCATTAAGAAAATGTACGATATTCTTTTAATACTGTTGGGGGAAAAAAGTCTATTAAGAAATGGGATACGATAGTTCAATTAGTTGTATTACTAGGTTAGAGGAATGCTCTATTTTAATGAAGTTTTCGATTAAAGAAACAACAATACTTAAAAAAAAAAAAAAAAAAAAACCGATGATGGCCCCATTTCTTAATAGACTTTTTTTTTTTTTTTTTTCCAACAGTATTATCGTACATTTTCTTAATGATTCCTTTGGGATACTTTCTTTGCCAATGTTTAAAATTTAGTGCAATCTTTTGAAACGAAAGTGGATTAAATGTTGATAGTACTACTCAATATATAATCTGAAATCGAAGTAAATTTTCTCTGTTTAACTGAAGTCATCATTAAATGCAACGAACGTATAGATCTTCCATTATGCACCAAAAGGAATACGGGAACTTTGTGCATAATACCCATCACGGCGAAGTGCCAAAAGGCTCGCAGCAGAAGATTTCTAAAAGATCACATAGGTATCTTAAGTACAAATGGTACTAGGAAAGTTTTGCAATATGACGCAACAATGAATCACAGGAAGCTGCTTGTTGCTGCATGTTGAGACATGTTCATACGTGCATAGTAGCCGCCGCGCCAAGTCGATGGGCTCAGTTATTCATTAGTAGTGAGAGTGTAAAGTGCTTGCGATGGCATCGTGGTCACGAAATGAGATAAGGACAGTTTTGCGGTATAATTTCGTGCGTGGTTTAACCATAGACCAGTACTTAGAAGAAATGACTCTTGCACTAGATGATGATTGTCCACATCGTACAACGATATTCAGGTGGTATAGAGAATTCCAAAGGGGAAATTTCACTCTGGAGGATTCTGAGAGGCCGGGAAGGCCGGGAAGGCCACGAATGTCAGTTACGGAGGAAAACGTTACTGCTGTGAGGAAAATGCTTGACGAAACAGGCGAGTGACCTACCAACAGATAGAGGATACTTTGGGCCTAAATGCACCAGCAATTCGTTCGATTCTGCAAGATCATTTGCACGTGAAGAAACTTTGTTCTCTCTGGGTGCCGCATCAACTGACTGAAGAGCAGATGACACGACGTGTGACTTGGTGCCGGGAGATGTTAAAAAAGTTTGATAAGGGACAATCTCGGTATGTGAACAACATCGTGACAGGTGACGATACTTGGCTGTACTATTACGATCTGCCGACCAAGGCTCAAAACAAAGTTTGGGTCTTTGATGATGACGGCACACCCGTAATTGTCAGAAAATCCCGATCTGTAAAGAAGAAAATGATAGCTGTATTTTTCAAATCGAGTGGAATTGTGGAACGTGTCGTTTTGGACACGCAGAAGACAGTCACAGCTAAGTGGTATACTGAACAATGCCTGCCTAAAGTCATTGGATCTATGAAGAACCTGCGGCTAAAGTCAAGAATGGACACCTGGTACCTCCATCACGATAATGCTGCAGCTCACCGCACCAAAGCCTGCACCGAATATTTGACCACGACAGGACTGAAACTTCTCGAGCACCCTCCCTACAGTCCAGACCTTGCTACCTGCGACTTTGCACTGTTCCCGCATGTGAAAATGAAGCTAAAAGGGAGGCGGTTTCCCAGTGATGAGGACCTTCTACGGGCTTGGGACAACGAGTGTGCTTTACTCCCTAGTGAAACTTGGCAGAACTGGTTTAAAGATTGGTTTCGGAGGATGGGGAGGTGTATTGAATGTAGAGGAAATTACTTTGAAAAAATTAAACAAACAAAGCTGTATTGCAAAACTTTTCTAGTACCCTTTGTATAATATAGGTACAATCAGGAAATCTAATATAATGAAGGAATAGTCCACAATACAAATACACTGTTGTGCAACACAAAAGGATTAGGTCAAATCCAGGAAATTGCTTCCACTCTGGCGTATAACGCGTCTTGTCAACAACTGAACAGAGGGGAACTAATGTCACTACTGTTGCGCGCTCTGAGAAGATCATTGAAGGAAGCATACCACGAGAGTAGAAACACCAAGTTTAGTGGAGCTGTGTAGGAACTTCCCTTGTCAGCAAGCAACTAAGAGAATCCCCAACCGGACCAGTAAACCACTGTGGATATTAGAATGCTTTGAAAAATCGTCCAGAAGCACTCATCCTGAAAGTTAGGTTGCGAGATTGTTCCCGTGAAAATTTTTACTGAGAAAAGCAACCTTCTCCACATTGGTTTGCGGAAGACGAACAAATAGTTCCTACTTCCCTTGTCATTGAGATGGTCATATTATGACAGAGAAGGTAAAGCTTCCAGGAAGCCCATCAGGGGAGCCAATAGTTCCTAGCACTGTTGTTAGTGCAACTAACATGCACTTTACAAGATCGGTAAGTAGATGCAAGCCGTTTTCTGACTGTCGCGGGACAGCTGACGTAGTAGCTGCGTTTTTGCTTTCCAACGAAGCGGAAAACTCAACCCAGAATTTTGGAATGGTTTACTCAGCACAATATAAATTGCCTTCAGTTGGTCATTAGTATTTTTTTAAACCCATTCTGAGCCTTTATCTCAGTAAAGTGTAAGTTTAGCACCAAAGTCATCTAGAAAGTGACAAAAAATTTCCACAATTTGGTTAAGTCATCATTCAACAGTCTGGATAATCACTTGGCGTGCTCTGAGAATATCAGCGGGTCTTACGCATAGGGTATTCGCCAGTGAAATAGCCAAACTGCATACGTGCCATTTCTGCAATGTGATAGCTAAATTAAAATCAACAGTTGAACAGTGTGAGCGACATACGCCTAATACAGAGGCTGTTCTTATCTGGTTATCCCACTTGTATGCCGTTTAAATTGTGCACGTCTTTGTTTACGGGTACGGACAGATTTTGTCTCATAAATGATGAATATTTGGTTATATTTTTAGTTTTCATTTAAAAATGTTTGTTCCTTAGTTTTTTCAGCACTAGTGTAGTTTAGTTTATTACTGCATACACGTGATTAAGGGGTAACAAATAGGGAACCTACTTGTATTTAAAGCATTGTTCCTTGAACCACTGTATAAGAATAAGACATTAAAAATATCTGCCGCAACAGATAACACCCAGCAATTCTTGCTTAGAACTGGCTGCAATTAATGGTCCTTCCACTTAACAATTCCAAGTAAATAGATCCTAATGTTATATCCGTCAGATGATTGCGTCAGAGCTAAAAAGGCTTCGCCACTTAACGAGCCACCAAAAGCTTCAGCTATTTGCTGTTGCGCTCATTAAAGGCATTGAGTGCTTTGGGGACCCCATTGATCCTTGCTGTGTGGAAGTAACATTATCTCTTGTCTAGCAGGCAGTGGTGACATTTGAAAGAAGTGACGACTGCCACGCCTTCTTTTGTTGAAAAGAAAAATTAATGAGGTTTCACCTATCGAGGATAGAGGTGGTTCTTGATAGCATTCGATCGGCCTTGGAACATAATGGCGGTACCAGTTGGCGACCTGGAAACCACAGTTAAGAGAAATTAGTTACTATTAAAATAATCCTGCAGAAAATATTCCATGTAGTATGCAAAGACAGAGAGAGGGAAAAAAAAAAAAAGCGAAACCATATTAAAAATTACAATATTTGTAATATTGAAACGCTGTTCAAATTAGTTAGTCTAAATATCTATTTTAAGTCTTTCGATATTTTATCCGCGATCCTTTACTTTTCGTAAGGAACTGTACATGAGCAGTTTGGATGAACTGTCATCGAAATTGAGGAACCTTGACATTGAAAGGGTCGAACAATGGACCTAATTGACAATATCCTTTGGAGAGCAAATCCTGAGTGTTTGGTACTTATTAGGAAGTGGATGAATTCTACTTGGCCATCGTAATTGACCGCTACGGGAGAATACGGTGACACTTCTAAAGTGTAATTTAGCAAAAGAGAACGCTCTCTTTGAGCCGCTGACATCTAATAATCGGCAAGAATTGTGTGTCGTGAGCTTTGCGACACCCTTTAATAGTCCTCTTGACATGTGGGGACCGGAATATTGGCAAGTGTGTTACGTAAATTGAACATTACTCATAAGAGCGTCCTTTTTAAGTGACTTATTCGGAGGGCGCAATTTTTCCTTTGGTGATTTCGTGTTATTAGAGAACAGGTCTGGGATTGTTTCGATTGCACATTGCAATATGGGATGCAATTCAAAAGAAATCATTACTTAAAAGCAGGGTGTTTTTTTTTTTTTTTTAAGAAGACTATGTTAAAACTAGTTTTAAAATGCGAATTTGTTAACATAACACTTAAAATTAACCACAGAAGATTGATTTTACTAAATGAAACTTATAAAATATTTTAATTTGTTAGTTGTTGTTGTTGTTATTTGGTTTTTAGGAGCATTAGCAACTAAGGCCATATTGCTCCGGTGCGGTGGTCATTCCCTGACCTCTCCGCATGCTCCGTATTTGGTGGTGACGGGCTCGAACCCCGGTCTAATCAAGAAGCGTGTGCTACGCACTGCTGCTCCTTCCCACCTGGCTACGGAGGCGCCAATTTGTTAGTATTTGAAGATTAAATGCACGAGGCATAATATGATATGGGTTTAAATTAACTACATAATATCTTTGTAAATACACCATAGTTTACCCATGAATTTAACCACATACGCAGTGTAAAGGCGTTTAATTTTATCTCATTATGGCTGCCTTCACAACGAAATACCAGGTATTGCACTACTTCGAATAAATAACGCTCCTCTAGTAGAGGAGACTACTGTTATTTATTCTGAAGTGGGCACCTTCACCCAGACAGTGCCATTTGCATATGGGTAAGGGATAAAACAGTCCTCTTCCATGCTTACTGCCCCTATTAGATTTGTGAAAGAAAGATAAGAAAAAGGGATAACAGAGGGAAGAAAGAAAATCTGCCGTCAGAAACAGAAAGGGGCAGTTTTCACCATCCAGTCACACTTGTACTCATTACAATTCTTTTACAACCCAATATGGTCAATCTCGCTCAGAAACACTCCGTGGAGGACCCAGTCCATGTGTAGGACAAGCCAACTCCAGGCAGCTGCCTGGAGTTGGCTTGCCCTACATGAGTTCTCAGGTCCTCCACCTCTTTAACTCTTCCATCTTTACACACGGCTTTATTTAAAAGCAAGCCGTCGCATTCTCGGGAGAGAGACCATTTGCCTGCAGCCGGCTTGGTCCCTATCACTTTTAGTCTAAGCTAGTTAGATTATTGAACCCCTAATCCCTAAGTTAGACTAGATTTTACCACCTAAGCTGCACATAAATCTTATCTACTAACCGACACAGTAGTGCGGGATAATAGCGCTGTTTTAGAAATTTCTGTTCCCCCAGTTGTAGTAGCTCTAATACCAAATTTTCTAATGAAGCTTACGTATGTTCGTAAGCTTCATAAAACCACTTCATGATGTCCTTAGTGGTACAATATTGGCGTGACTCCACTTGAATTTGCTGTATGGGGCAGATGCTTGTTTGTGTCCTGTTATATTGATTGAAAATAAACCCTACCCCTTGTCGGCAAGCCTATACCGCAATCGCATTTGGACTGCTTTGTTTTCTGCCTGCGTTTCCAGATGCGATTGTATTTCTTTTTGCACCTCTTGTACCCCCATTTCATCATAACAATACTTTAATAGTAGCCTCACTTCATACAGATGCCTTAGCACTTTCCTTCCCTAATTTTTGGAACACTGTCTTTGCTGCCTGCTTAAAATTTATCCATTCTTCCCATGTCCGGCGGTTAGACTGCGTCAACTTATGCGTTAAACTCTCAACTTTACACCAATCATCTTGCAAGAGAGTCGAGTTTAGGTACCAGGTACTTCTATCATAATCAATCGTTATACATAGCGGGAGGTTCATATTACTAATTTGTGATTTGTAACGGGACGTGAACTCTGGTTACTTTATTTACCATACTTCTTGGTGCATAAACGCGATCAATGCGTGTGCCTACTGTGTCCCTAGACCACGTTGCGCCATGTATTGGAGGATTTTGCCATCGCCATACATCTATAAGATCGTACTTCACACAGATGTTGTTTAACTCCGATGCACCCCCTTGTAGGATCACCAGTGCCCGTTTTATCTTTGACTGGGTCCAAGACGCATTTCCAGTCACCCCCAAGAACAATCCAACGGGTACCCATCATAAATGGACGTAATAATTAACCGTACCCATTCTGGAGAAGCATTTGGTGCGTACACATTAATTAACCGTACTGTATGCGAATCTAGCTTCCAGTCTATGCAGACTACCCTACCTTCTACATCGCTTTGAAGGTTACTAAACCTTCCTACAATAGGCGGTAGGATTATAATGCCCCCCCCCGCCTGGCATTTCTTTCACCGAAACTCCAAAACTTAAGCATTTAAATCTGTTTTCAAATTTCCGTATTTATAAGACGTTGTAAAGATGAACTTTCTTGATCAACGATCGTCAGTGTCGATCCACTGGCGATATTCTGGCTTATGTTACCCATCTATGGACAAATTCAATGGAAAAGTTTGGTGAAACACAAGCAGTTGCTCTTGACATCTCAAAGGATTTCGATCGTGTTTGGCATAAAGGTCTTCTAAACAAACTTCCACCTTATGGTTTGGCAACTGTTTTTTGTAATTGGTTATCCAGTTTTCTCTCTGATCGCTCACTTGAGGGTGATGGTAGATGGCTCTCTGTCTTCTAGTTTCTCCACTAATGCTGGTGTCTCCCCCCAAGGTTCAGTTCTTTCCCCCACTCTTTTCCTCTTGTATATTAATGACCTTCTTCCATTGACTGGAAATCGTATCCATAGTTTTGCCGATGATAGCACATTGCATTCCACTTTCCATTTTGAAAAACCTTGCCCTGCTCAATCAGCTTCAACTTCTCGAATATCCGCTACCAATTCCTTAAATGCCGATCTCCAGGTAATTCTCCAGTGGGGCAAAGAATTATTGATTTCAATCCTTCTAAAACTCAGTCTTGTCTTATATCTCGCAAAAATGATTCTTATGCACCTATGCTTATCTTTGGTGACACTCTGATTTCTAGGAAAAATGATATATCTCTTTTGGGGATTACCCTGACTTCTAATCTCTCTTGGCACAAGTACATTACAAATATTTCTTCCTCTGCATCTAAAAAACTTGGTTTTCTCTTTCGTTCTCGGCATTACTTTTCTTCCAAACAGCTGTTCACTCTGTACAAATCGCAAATCCGCCCTACCATGGAATATTGTTCCCACATGTGGGGCGGTGCCCCCAAAACCTCTCTCAGGCTTCTAGATTCCATTCAGAAGAGGGCAGTTAGGTTAATTAACGATTCCTCTCTAACAGAGTCTCGCCACTCGCTGTCTCATAGACGTACTGTTTCTGCTGCATGCCTTTTCTACAGATACTTCCATGGGCACTGTTCTTCTGAATTGGCTTCTATAATTCCCGCTCTCTCTTTCAAAACAGTCCGAACACGTGCTGCCAACATCCATTTACTGTCCAACTTCAAATTCACAGAACCAACTTTTCATTTTATTCGTTTATTCATTCAACTGCAGTTTTTTGAAACAACCTTCCTTCACACATATTTCCTGAAAATTACAATCTACAGAAGTTCAAGTCTAATGTCAACAAATATCTTCTTTCGTCTTCTCAACCTCCAACCCAAGCACGGTACTAAGTACTATGGTTCTAATACCTCTCTTGTTTGGGGTTTTCATTAAAAAAAACAAAAACAAAAAAAAAAAAAAAACAGAACTCTGATTCCCATCAGTAGCGTAATTCTCCAGACATGATGTTGTGTGTATGCCTGGGAAAACCCCGAACATTCAAGATACCAATAGTTATCATGCGTACAGAGCCGATTCCATAAGGGGATTTTACCTATTTCAATTGGGATACACTAAAACCATACAAGATCTTGCCAAGCTCCTGCTCTTGCCCCGCGATCCATGTACTTCGGGAGTTGCTTAACTGTTGTGTAATTCCTAATAACGTTTGCCCCACTAGATTACCTTTTTCACCCAATTTTTCCTGTCTAGTGGTATTACTTATTTAAACGCTCTGCACTCAACAACTTTTCCCGTCCTTCCCCAATTTCGAAACGGAAGTGGGTGTTTCGGAGGATTCCGAAAATTTCCGAAGGGCCGTTTCGGAATCCTCCGAACTCGACTCGACTCGCTCAGATCCTGTATGGGAACATTATCCTCCTCTACAGTTTTTCTTCTTTTTCCCCCCCTCCTTCTACACCTTTTCCTTCCCCGTCGTCCCCCTCTTCTGACCTTTTACTATTTCCTCTGTTTCCATTAAAGTGGAAATCTCTTGTCTCGTATCTAGAGACCCTTTCCCCTCTCTACTCCTGTTATTAAGTCCCCTGGTTCTCCAGGTGGGAAGGAGCAGCAGTGCGTAGCACACGCTTCTTGATTAGACCGGGGTTCGAGCCCATCACCACCAAATACGAAGGATGCGGAAAGGTCAGGGAATGACCACTGCATATTCCCGGAGCAATATGGCCTTAGCTGCTAATGCTCCTAAAAACCAAAACAACAACAAAAATATCCGAACAAAACAATATCATTGTTTTGTTCGGATATTTTTATTTTATTTTTATTTTTTTATTATTTTTTATTTTTTTGGCTGGTGCAGCATAAGTCATAGGCTTTCTTGCACCATGCGGCCATTACTAATACTAATCCCCTGGTTCTACTGAAGATACCTTTTTTTGTGGCTCCCTGTGGCTTTAAATGACCATGTTATTTCCCTCTTTCAAACTCTCAATTTCACTTTTCCTGCTCTCCTCTAATGGCATCTGTATATGATCGAGCTGAGCAGCGGCCCCACTTTGTGACTTGTTTAACCCATTTACTGCATGGTTTTTGGCAGTCGCTACTAATGTGCCCAACTTCCTTACAATTAAAACACCGCCCTTTTGTGCAATGCGCACCTAAATGGTCCGAGCTGCCACACTTCAAACATTGTTTCTCTACCCCTCTATAGTTCAGAAGTAGTCAGTTTCCCATAACATGAATAATATTGGGAACCGGCTTTCTCATTTCCATTTGCATCGTGACTTTCCCCGTATACAGCTTTGGGAAGCCCTCCCACGCATGCATATAATCTATTCTCGTAACTTTGCCGTATTCTTCTAATGAGTTTTTCAAATACATATTCGGCATTTCAATTGGATATCGTTCTATAGTTATGTATTTTCTGATACTCTCCACCAAATAGGGGTGTACCATTTGGTTTTCAAAAAGAAAACCTCTCAACAAAGTATCTCTAGTCACGCAGACCTTACAGGCTACAGTACTTGGTATTACCCCAAAGGCAGGAGAGTAAACCCCTGCAATCTCGATGAATCACACATTTTGCCAATCCCTCGATCACCTGTCTTGGTTCATACTCTGCGTCCAAAGTGAGCTACAAAGTTCTATCACGCATATAGAAACTCATTTTAAACTTGGGGATAAAAAAAAAAAAAAAAAAATCAAACGACAGTCACTTGATCCCACCCTGGGAACTTTACCAGGTTCAGCAAAAAGAATTAAAATTAACTTACAGTACCAGAAAGTTTTCCCTTAAATTTTTTTCAGAGAGTCGTCCAATAACAAAATAGCACTATTCCAAGATTACGGCTCCCATTAGTGGGTGGTTAGGTGCCCTGATAATGCACACATGCCATCACAGTTACAAAGTCATTCCACAATATGAGAGATGCCAAATGGTGTAGAGAACGATACAGGTTTAAATTAACTATATAATATTTGTGTATATTTGAGTAGATACACCATAGTTTACCCATAAATTTAACTACATATGTAGACATGTATAGTATCTTATGTAGGACGGCACCTGAACGAAAGTTCAACTCCGTCTTTGTACACTGTGATGGTTACAAAGCACTGTAACAGGCCAGAAATGTGTGTAACGTTATGTTCGTGCAGTGTGTGTGTGTTGTTTAGTTGTTTCTGGTCGTTTTGTCACCAGGCAGGCGATCACCTGGAAAGCCTGCCCAGTGTCCGTCTACACCACGGGGAGGTAGGCCACAACTGCGCAGGAACCATGGCCAACCTCAACAGTCACGTACTGAATGTCCAAAGAGGGTTTGGAGCCATTCAAAAGAACCCCGTGCCAGCAAGCCGGCAACAGCGCACGCGCGCACAAACACAATTCCCAGGAGACTGGACAGCAGAAGACGAAGAAATAAGGATGAGAATAGCATAAAGTAAAAAAATAAAATAATAATAATAAAAAAATATATATATATAAGAAGAAAAAAAATATAAATTAAAAAATATATATATATAAGAAGAAAAAAAAATAAATAAAAAATAAATAAAATCTTTATCCATTTCTTGCCCACATCTTTATGCAGTGCTGCCCAAAGTGGTCCGCAGAGAGAAAAGGTGTATTGTCAAACAGACGTAGTAATGTCATTCAATCATGATCGGCAGGAAAAAAATCTAGATATAATTCTGAATTCTGTTAAACTGGAGGTGTCAGAAGTCTCTGGTCGATGACGGTATCACTGAGCAGAGGTTTAGTTGAAGAGAGTCTTGACAAAGGATAAGTCAGAGGAGTTAAAATCATCTGTTAAAATCTTTGGGTGTTCTTGAAAGCCACAACAATTTTGTATATGACGTCATCAGGACGACGAGGCAGCACACTGTTGTATTGTGATTTATGATGTGTTTTCAGTTTCATTTCTTGAATTAACATTGAAGTTGAGAGACTTCCTGCGATTAAAAGCAGCATTGCAGAAGGTTTGAAGGGCCTGGAAATTGTTGACAGAAATGAGTATCTTCTCACCTTCGGGACACAAGTTTGGTATTGTTGCCTTAAGAGCCGATCTTAGATCCTCGTAAATAGAGCATTCAAAAAGTACGTGAGGAGAGTGTTCCGGTAGCCCACATCGACAGGAGACTGTATTGGAAAGTCTGAATTGGTAGAGTTTTGCGTTAAGCGAACCATGCCCAGTTAGTATGTAGGAGGTAAACATTGAGGGTGAAAACCATTTTCTGGTGGATGATGAGAGTAGTGCAGTTACGTCGGGAACGAAGTTTTTGGGGATAGCTCCTTTTTCGGTAGAATTCCATCTATTCTGCCAGGTGTTCACTAACAAATTCCAGCATCTGGTTCGCTCAGTTTTGGGATCAGCCTGAGGGTTAACAATGATTCCCTGAAATTCCGTAGAAATGCCTTTGCGGATGTAAAAGCAAAGCCCTCTAAACACAACATGCAGGTCAAGTGGTATGGTGCCTGCAAGAGTCTGTAAAGCTGGAGTTGATACTGTTCGGCAAACGTGAAGTAGGCTAAGGAGAAAACAACGTTGAATAGTGGATAACTTGGTTTGTACTGTTTTGAGTGCAGTACGTCTAAACCAAAGGCTGGCAGCATAGGTTGTAATTGGGATTATGGCAGCATTATAAAATAGATGTAGGGTTTTAGTGTTCAGTCCCCAGTCTTGTCTGGTAATTTGGAGCAGCATTGCGATAAAACTCTTAACTTTGACGTAAAGGCATCGTTTAATTTTACTCATATTGTGGCTGCCTTCACAACGATATACCGGGTATTGCACTACTTCGAATAAATAACGCTCCTCTAGTACAGGAAACTATTGTTATTTATTCTCAAGTGGGCACCACCACCCAGACGGCACCGTTTCGAAGCTAGCTGGCTTCATCATCGGTGGGCGGCAGGTACCCTGATAATGCAAACATGTCATCATAGTTGCGAAGTCGTCTCCTCAACTAGAGTAGAGTTATATATTCAAAGCAGTGCAATAAAATATCTGGTATCTCGTTGTGAAGACAGCCACAATATGAGATAAAATTAAACGATGCCTTTACACTACGTATGTAGTTAAATTTATGGGTAAACTATGGTGTATCAGTTAATTTAAACCTATATCATATTATGTTGTGTTATTTGGTTTTTAGGGGCATTAGCAACTAAGGCCATATTGCTCCAGGGATATGCGGTGGTCATTCCCTGACCTTTCCGCATCCTCCGTATTTGATGGTCACGGGCTCGAACCCCGGTCTAATCAAAAAGCGTGTGCTACGCACTGCTGCTCCTGCCCACTTGGCTACGGAGGCGCCATCATATTATGCTTTGTGCATTTAATCTTCAAATACTGTATCATTCTGTAAACCATTTGACACCTCTCATATTGTGAAATGACTTCTAAACTGTGATGGCATATTTGCATTATAAGGGTACCTACACGCCCACCGATGATGAAGCCAACCAACCTCGAATCGGTGCTGCCCGGGGGCCCTGATAGCCACAGAGTTTCCGAGAATAGGTAACAACAGTCTTCTCTACTTGGGAAGCATTGCCTATTCGAGGAGTTTTTGAGTGGTGTGAGCATAAGAAGTAACTGTCTCTTTCGATGGCATTTCTTCCTCCTACATCTTTTTTGCTTTCCTAAGTCGAATAGGGATCTTTATCCCATGCCATTTTGCAAATGGTGCCGCCAGAGGGAGCCTGGTAATCACAAAGTTTCCGAGAATAGGTAACAGTCTTCCTCACTGGGGAAGCGTTGCCTATTCTAGGAGTTTTTGAGTGGTGTGAGTATGAAGAATAACTGTCCGTTTCCTCTTTCGACGGCATTCCTTCCGCTTCCTCTCCTACTATCACTTTCTTACACCTTTTTTGCTGTACTAAGTCTAATAGGGACAGTAGGAGGATAAAAGAGTATATTATCCCATACCATTTTTCAAACGGTGCCATCTGGTTGGTGGTGCGCCCACTTGAGAATAAATAACAGTAGTCTCCTCTACTAGAGGAGCGTTATTTATTCGAAGTAGTGCAATACCTGGTATCTCGTTGTGAAGGCAGCCACAATATGAGATGAAATTAAACGATGCCTTTACACTACGTATATAGTTAAATTTATGAGTTAACTATGGTGTATCTACACCGATATTATACAGAGTGTCTCAAACGTTTAGGGGAGGTAGGTAACATCTAAAGGAATGTGAATCGCATAGGAACCCATAACCGGAAACGTCACGGGAAAGTAGTAGCAGAGGCACAAGAAGCAGAAATGACAGAAGACAGTGATTAGTGGCAAACATTTATTTGACATAATATTAACAATGGAGTACGAGATGGATGCATTTCATGATGTTACAACAGATGCTCGAAGGTTCCACCACGAGACGCGATGCATGCGTGACACCGACGCAGCATGGATTGGCGGACACGGTCGAACACACCTGGAGTTTCTTTGACAGTAGCAGCAGCGCAGACAAGTCTCGCCACGAGATCCATTTCCGTCTCCACAGGCGATTCATACACGATAGATTTGAGGCCCCCCACAGAAAGAAATCAAGGCTCGATAAATCAGGTGACCTTGGGGCCAGGCAACGGGTCCACCGCGGCCAATCCATCGACGCCCAAAACGCCTGTTCAAATGGTCACGAACACACCTTCCATAATGGGCAGGTGCCCCGTCATGTTGAAACCAAATGTTGCGTCTCACATTTGCTGGAAAATCGTCAAGTAACCCTGGTAAAACTTGTTCAAGAAAGATCTGATATTTAGCGGAGTTCATGCGGGATGGTAACAGGTATGGGCAGACTAAGCAGTCACCGACCATACCTGCCCACACATTTATTGCGAAGCGATGTTATGCCGCATGGGGGCGCTCACCGTCTGGGTTGTCGTGAGCCCACACATGACCATTGTGCTGACTGAATAAGCCTTCCTGAGTGAAATAAGCCTCATCCGTGAACAAAACATAGGCTGGAAAATTCAAGTCTTGAACACTTTCTTGGAGAAACCACTGCGCAAAAGCCACACGTGCAGGATGATCTTGGGGGAGCAGTAACTGAACCCTTTGGAGATGAAAGGGGTGTAAGGAATCGTCGTGCCAGACACGCTGTACACTGCAACGAGACACTCCTAAGGCAGAGGCAACGGCACGTGTGCTGGTAGTAGGATTATTCTGGACGGCATTCAACACACTTTCTTCCATGGCGGGAGTTCGCGTCGAACGTGGTCATCCTGCACTACCCCTGTTACCTCTAAATGACCCATAATTACACAAATCTTGATGCACACGCGCAAACAAACGGTGGTCCGGTACATGTCTGTCTGGGAAGCGTTCTCCATAAATTCGTTGAGCGGCTCGTCCATTGCCCTCTGCTAATACATACACTAAGTGCATGTCTGCCAGCTCACAGTTCGTATATCGATGCATGCTCTTCGTGCCGCGACTACTGCTTGAATGAGTAAACCAGAAATTTTCCCTTTCGCGAACTGATGAACAGCGCCGTGTACCGACTTAGGGTGACGTTTCCGGTTATGGGTTCCTATGCGATTCACATTTCTTTAGATGTTACCTACCTCCCCTAAACCTTTGTACCAATATTTTTGAGACACCCTGTACATTGTATACATTTAATTTGTTAGGCACACACACAAAGGAAAAGAATGTGGAACGACATATTACCAGTATTGCTGTTTATTTGTAGCACAATACTATCTCAACTCGTGTTCTATCTCAATCTTTGTGTGAAATTGATACTATTTGAAAAGATTCTGCCTTTTCTTTTTGCAACTTCTAATCTGAAATTCATAAACTTTTCCAGCCACTAACCTAAACAACCAAATCAAATCAAACCTTACCATTCGTATTTAGATGTCAGTGCCTGTCTTATGTAAAATTCTAAAGTCCTTATCACTTCGGAATGCATATTTAAAAGAAAATGACAGAGTTCTGCATATTTATTAACGATCACTTTGAAAGCATGATTTTCGTTGTAGACAATTTTACAGCCCCCCCTCTGCAAGCTATGCCTGTGCCCCAATTTAAAATTGTAATACACCAAAAATAATATTTTAATGCATTTCTCCCCACCACAGTTAGCCCGTATCCAGTGGCGAATCCAGAAAGAAATGACTGGAGGAGCACCATTTGTTACAGGGGGTACCATTTTGTGCACTAGAATGTCGATCACATTAGTGTTGCCAACTGTAGTCAGTTGAAAACAGCTGAGCCACAATGTAAGAATAAATAAAACACTATGTTAACAATGAAAAAAAAAAAAAAAAAAAACTTTTTTGTAGCTAAAGGGAATTTAAACGATTGGTGTATATTTTCCGAAAAATGACATGGGGCACGTGCCCCGGTGTTCCTACCCTGAATCTGCCACTGCCCGTATCAATAACTAAAATTCATTCGTAAATCAACTGAAATTGCGGTAATCGCGTGAAAATTCGATTTTCAAACAAATCATATTCGAGCATCTATGCCTGTCTGACGGAAAGCTAATACGATTTTTGAAATCAAATCTGTGATATTTTAATGAATTTTTAAAACATACGACAAAATTCGACACGTTAAGTATCAACTACAGAACACATACACACGCGCTAAACGTATTCTTTACTTGCACGATAAACTAGATGTGTACCTCTTCCAAAATTTGTAGTATTCGTGCATGGGAATTAATCGTGTATTCGTATTATGGCTGTAAATTACGTTAATTGGTTTTTTTATTATGAAAATCCCAAGCACGAAAGGTATTAGTACCTATAGTACCATGTATGGGTTGAAAGTTGAGAATATGAAAGAAGATACTTGTTGACATTAGACTTGAATTTCTGTAGATTGTTCCAGAAAATGATGTTGAAAAAATAAATGAAGCAGGAGAAAAGTTGGTTCTGTGAGTTTGAAGTTGGACAGTAAAAGGATGCTGACTGGTTGCGGCTCATATTCGGTCTGGACTGGAAGAGAAGAGAAATTATAGAAGTCAATTCAGAAGAACAGTGCCCGTGGAAGTATCTATAGAAACGAAATGCACCAGAAACAGAACGTCTATGAGATAGAAAGTGAGGAGACTCTGTTAGAGACAGGTCATTAATTAACCTAACTGCCTGTTTTGAATGGAGTCTAGAAGCCCGAGAGAGAGGTTTTGGGGCACCACCTGAGATGTATGGTAAGGCGAATTTTATGGCCAATTCCATCGTAAGGCGAAGTTTAGATTAGGTAGATTCAGACGGTTTGTCTGTTTCACTGGATGAAAAACTTGCAAAAGACAGTGCAAGTGGGACTGGCTATTGCTGGTTACGGGAATATAGACTGTGTGGTCCAGTTGTAGGTGATACAGAACTAATTTCCATGTTTTACTTAACTTTTTCTGGACTACACTGTATATCACATCTTAATTTAAACAAGCATGAAGAATGAGATAGAGACGTTACCGACAACTTTTGTAATGGATAGAGGTGAAAAAATAATAGCACAAATCTGTTAGGGCACACTGGCCACTGCCATGACAAGTGCCTCTGTCTTGCACTACATTTAAATTTCAGTTAGCAGGGCCGGATTAAGGATGAAAGAGACTCCCGACCATATTTAAATTAGTATTAGTATTAGTATTGGCCGCATGGTGCAAAAAAGCCTATGGTTTTTGCTGCACTAGCCAAAAAAAAAAAAAAAAAAAAAAAACCCAGAATAAAACAATGATAAAAAAAATAAACAATAATAATAATTAATAAAATAAAAGGAAATTAAACCTATCATCCTATGCGCTTCCCTCACCGGAAGATACTATCCAGATGACCTTTGAATTTCCCCAAACTGTCAGCCTCTACCACCCATGTAGGCAACTTATTCCAGTAATTTATAGCTCGCTGGCTAAAATAAAACTTCCTGCAGTCCAATCTAAACATTTCCCCCTGTAACTTGAATTTATGTCCACTAGTTCTAGCATCATTTATAATCTTGAAAATTTCGTCCTCGTTCATTTTACTAATGCCTCTAAGAGCCTTAAACACCTCAATCAAATCTCCTCTAAGGTGCCTAGTTTCCAAACTCTGCAACCCACATATTCGAAGTCTTTCTTCATAAGGACGCCCTTTTGCCGATCTCACCAGGCGAATTACCCGTCTTTGCACCCTTTCAAGAAGTTCGATGTCTTTCTTTAGGTGCGGTCTCCATACTTGAACACAGTATTCCAAGTGTGGTCTAACAAAGGCCTTATATAATGGGATTATCACATCCCTATCTCTACTTGCAAAAGTTCGATAAATCATCGATAGTACACCATGGGCCTTCCTTGCAACCTGTTTACAGTGCTCAGAGAATTTCATGTCTGACCGTATCGTAACACCCAAGTCCCTTTCCTCCAGTACTGGGTTAGTTGAACTCCACCAACTGAATAAGTTATTTTGGGATTACTGTTTCCCAGGTAGGATTTGTTGGATTAAAGCATTGCTGCCATTTTTCTGACCATTCCTGAAGTCTATCTAGGTCTCTCTGAAGAAGCTCAGCTTGACAGTGATCATTAACTACTCTACTAATTTTAACATCATCTGGAAATTTAGATTTCACGCCCTCTATCCTTTCATCGATATCGTTTATGAAAATTAAAAACAACAGTTACCACAATACTGATCCTTGGGGAACCCCACTTCTTACATCAACCCAATCTGAGGAACAGCCATTTATCACAACCCTCTGCCTCCTGCCCTGAAGCCATCCTGATATCCATCTAAGGATTTTCCCAGTGATTCCAACCTGTTCCAGCTTATAAAGCAACCGCTCATGTGGGACTGAGTCAAAAGCTTTGCTGAAATCTAAATAAACAATGTCGAAATTATTCCCTAACTCCAGATCGGGAGTGACCCTTTCAAAATAGCTAACCAGATTTGTTAAACATAATTTTCCCTTTACAAAACCATGCTGAGTATCCCTGAGAATTTTAATTCTATCCAAATGATCCTGAATTCCACCCTTGATCATTGCCTCCATGATTTTCCCTACCACTGAAGTCAGACTGAGAGGTCGATAATTTCCCACTTCACCCTTAGAGCCACCATTATGTATGGGAGATACTTTGGCACTTTTCCAATCCAACGGAATCTCCCCAGAGTCTAGTGATGCTCGCATAATTAGACTCACTTGCCGCCTCCCTTAAGATTATAGGGTATATTCCACCAACTCAGGAGCCTTACTGGCCTGTAGGCTCGAAAATTTTTTTATTAAATAATCTTGCGAAATTTCAATATCATTAATTACATATTTTTCAACTTCGCTCCCACAATTTCCAATTGCCACAAAAGGCTTTTCATTTGTAAATATCGATGCAAAATAACTGTTGAGTTCATCTGCAACGGCAGCTGGTGTATTTAATACTATCCCCTTTCCCTTACGTAAAGGTCCGATTGTATTTATATATGTAACGAATTTCTTATTCCCCCTCTTTGATCTGTTTGCTAGTGATTTCTCATAAACTGCCTTTGCCCGTCGAACCTTTTCTGTGGCTCTATTACAGATAATCTTGTAGCTGTTATAGGCTTCAGTACTTTTTTATTGCTCTGTAACCTTTCCATGCCACCTTTTTTCTGCTCAAGTAATACTATCCCCCCTCTCTTACGTAAAGGTCCGATCTGGTTTGTCCTGCTCTTCTTGGCATTTATACCTGTGAAGAATTCTTTACACCCCCTCTTTGCTCTGTTTGCTAGGGATTTCTCATAAACTGCCTTTGCCTGTCGAACCTTTTCTGTGGCTCTATTATAGATAATCTTGTAGCTGTTATAGGCTTCAGTACTTTTTATTGCTCTGTAACCTTTCCGTGCCACCTTTTTCTGCTCAAGTAATGTGGCAACTTCACTATTCATCCAACTTGGAACCCTCCTCGTGGAGTATTTTTTTAATGGTATATGCGCATTCAAGGCATCTGTGATTAATGTTTTAAAAGCATACCACAGTTTAATTGTATTCATTCTCTATGCGATATCTACCCAGTTAATAGAGTCCATGTAGTACCTTAAGGCATCGTAATTTCCTTTTCTAAAATTAAAACCCATTCCTTTACCTTTTACTACTGCTACCTCTCTCATTATCATCCACCGTACAACTCCGTGATCACTTCCTGCTATTGGTCCTCTACTGTCAGCCCTGTTATGTCCTCTAATTCATGGGTGATGATGATGAGGTCTAGGATATTCTTTTGTCTAGTACTTTCCCTGACATGTTGATACAAATAACAGTCATCTAGCTGATTTAGAAATTTTGTTCCCCATGTCGAGTTTCCTTCCCATTTACTCCAATAAATTAGAGGCAATTGAAATCACCCATAAAAAGACATTGACGCTTACTTGTCCATTCCATTTGAGGCCCTATTGCGCATACATATAGATACAAATACTACGTAGGTTTTTATATTTATAGTGTGAATAATAATTCAGTGATAAAAAAAAAAAAAAACTAAGAGGTCAAAAATGTTTTATGTTTTTTGAATTGGAAAAATAAAGTAATAATAAAAACCATTTTAACAGAAACTTGGAACGTATTTATCATACAATAAAAAGGTATAAGAATAGAATTTAAACACTTAGCAAGTTAAGTTTAAGAATGCTTTTATATTACACATTTTCTTGGTTTATTATTATTATTATTATAAATTTTTTATCATTACTTTAGAAAATATTTACACTGAAAATGAGGCCCCTCTTCGGATGAGACCCTCGGCCATGATCGGTTTGGCCGTAGCGTTAACGCGGCCCTGTCAGTTAGGGAAGTGCTGTTTATTGAAAACAGCATTATTTCTAGATATTTAGTTTCTTCCTGGCATAGGGCTGTTAATCTGAAATCAACGCCCACAGACCCGGGCTCTAGCTACTTATATATATTCGAGCAATCTCGGGGACCCAAAATTATGCCTAGCTCAGGGTTTCGATAGAGCTTAAGTGGACCCCTATAAAGTTCTCACAAATAGTCATCTCGATATTGCAGTACCCCACATAATAAAACAGGAAAGAACTACTTAGACATTGTCCAATCAAAAAATTGGACCACCTACTTAATAGTGGGTATTTCCTCCCTTGCCACTAGTACCGACAACACACGGCAAGGGGCGCCTCCGTAGCCAGGTGGGCAGGAGCAGCAGTGCGTAGCACACGCTTCTTGATTAGACCGGGATTCGAGCCCGTGACCACCAAATACGGAGAATGCGGAAAGGTCAGGGAATGACTATCGCATGTCCCCGGAGCAATATGGTCTTAGTTGCTAATGCTCCTAAAAAATCCAAACAACAATAACACACGGCAAGGCATGGACTATATAACGCCTCTGAACGTTATAGCATAACAGTAGGATTGCGACCCTCAAATCTGCAAAGGTCTGTGGTCCAAACGCCGGATCTATTGATCCACATAATCCTAGATATATTCTATGTGATTCATAAACAGCAAATTTGGTGGGCAAAGTAGAATCTGGAAGTCACTTTCGTGTTCGGCGAACCACTCTCAAGCAATACCGGAAAAGTGGCAGAGCGCATTATCCTACTAGAACACACCTATCCCAGCCTACTTTCTTCACCCTTCCCTAGCAGGGGGATGACGGCCCTGCTGTCTCCTCCCCCACCTGCTGCCCCATTCTTCCCTCTGAAAGAGCATGGGCATGCTGCCCTCTGGAGGCCATCTTGCCCGTCGGCCTCCTCCTTCTGCTTTCTACCCCCCAGTCTTCTGCCTCCCCACCCACTACTTTCTCCTTACACAGAATAAATTTTTCCCCCCGGGCCCAAATTTAAATACACCAAAATTATTGCCCGACCTATTAGGCCTTTAGAACAAGTTTTTAGCGAATAACCCCACGCAGTGCTAAAATCAACAACCGCATTTTGAAGAAACTGCGATCTAGTTTTTTTTTTTTTTTTTTTTTTTTTTCAAATCAGGTCCTAGCCACTGAAATCTCAGAAAAGTTAGGTGGCAGGACCACTCAGAGTACTTTACAAAATACTGGTAACACCCAGCCGGCCTCCCCGTTGGCGAGATATGGCAACGTCGGGTTCCATCTGGGGCCCGGTGACTAACAGGCCGGAAGAACAAGTGGCATACAACGAACACAGGCGGAGATGGGAGAAACCCCAGGTGCCGCTAGAACCCAAACATACCTCATACCAGAACACACCGTGTAGACGAGTACCCAGAATCACCTCTCTAGGTGTCTGATGCTTCTGGGTAGCCAAGCGGCCAGAATACACACAAACCTACACTCTCGCATTTCTGCCCCTTTTATCGTTGATGATGGTTGGCAGTAAGCACATTCCATCTCTGCCCTTTCTGACTTCCAGCGTTCGAACCCCCCCTCCCCCTGTTTTTTTTTAAGGCCCTCGCTACTGAAATCTTCGGAAACTAGGTAGTAGGGCCTGCCAGAGTACCAAAATAATCTATCTACCAGGGTAACTCGGGAATTTTTTTTTTTTTTTTTTGGCTGGTGCAGCATAAGCTTCAGGCTCTCTTGCACCACATGGCTAATAATAATAAGTAGGGTTCGGATTTTTATGTATTATCATATTCATTTTTCGTTTACATAAAGGCATGAAACTTAGTGTATCCATGTTACATGGTCTGAGGATCCTAAAGAAGCGTGTTCGTAATTTCATATTTCATCATATTTTACACATTAGGTCATAATTTCGAAAAAAATATATTTAATAGCGTATTAGTATTGGCCGCATGGTGCAAGAAAGCCTATGGCTTATGCTGCACCAGCCAAAAAAAAAAAAATCCGAACAAAACAATGATAAAACAAAAAAAAAAAAACATAAATAATAATAATTAATAAAAAAAAAAAGGAAATTAAACCTATCATCCTATGCGCTTCCCTCACCGGAAGATACTATCCAGATGACCTTTGAATTTCCCCAAACTGTCGGCCTCTACCACCCATGAAGGCAACTTATTCCAGTAATTTATAACTCGCTGGCTAAAATAAAACTTCCTGCAGTCCAATCTAAACATTTCCCCCCCGATATTTTATACTTGTCGACATAAAATTTTCATATTTCGTCTTACGATAATGGACAAATTATTTATCAAATTGATTTAAAATATATTTCTAAGAAACCATGGGAATTTACATTTAATCATTTCACATTCTGGCATGGGCGGGCACAAGCGGCTAAATCCCAAAGTTATTTTGATTAGCTCTTTAGTCACTCACAACGACACTACAGTGTAATCTTAGCTATAATTTAAAACTTTACAGTAGTTTCGCTTTATACTGAGCTCAACGAATTATTCGTTCTTTCTCTTAATTATTCTGAAAATTGAGCTTTTTTAGAGCCTTTTTAGAGAATGGATTTCTTCTGTGGTGAGAGAAGAGTCCAAAGACGCATACCAAACGGATGGAAAAAATAATATATTGCAACGCATGCAATAAAGAGGTACGTAAATTAATTAATAAATATAATATCGGTGTAGATACACCATAGATAACTATTAAAGAACAAGTACGATAGAGTGTGAAAGGCATAATTTCATCTGTATCTCATATTGTGCTCTTCCTTTACAACGAGTTGCCCATGTATTGCATTACCTCGAATAAGTAACGCTTCAGTAATAGAGAAGTCTATTGTTACTTATTCTCAATGAGTACCGCCACCCACACGGCACCGTTTCAAAGCTAGTTGACTTTTCATCGGTGGGTGGTGGTAAGCCAAGTAACAATAGTCTTCTCTATTAGTGAAGCGTTACTTATTAGAGGTAGTGCAATACATGGGTAACTCGTTTTGAAGGAAGAGCAGAATATGAGAAGAGCAGAATATGAGATATAGACGAAATGATGCCTTTCACACTACTATCGTAGTTGTTATTTAAGTTCTTAATCTATGGTGTATCTACACCGATATTATATAGAATCTTAAACTCTTAAATATTATGCCTTGCTGCATTTAGTTTATTTAAGTAAATTAATTAATTACCCGTAATAGATCTATCATAATTTTTATTTTTGGATGCTTCCATACGTGGACATGCCAAATTTATTGCTCATGCATATTTAGTCTAAATATGCTCATGCATATTTAGTTTTAATATGCATGACTTGTACTTAAGTTGGTAAAGTACTTAGCAAGTTAAGTGTTAGCAGCCTAGTATCTTAGCCTATACATTTTTGTTTTTGTATGTTTTAAAAAAAATATACTGTATTTTAATGTTTATATTTCAAAAAAAAAAAAAACTTGCAAATTGTGATATTTTCATTATATTACTTGTTAGAAATTTGCATAACAGGTCGTTGCACAACTTTATATTATCAAAAACTAAATATTATCATTTATACGATATGTAAAGGTAAATTATTTAGTCATATTTGGTTAAATTTAATGACATTTTTATCCCTTTCGAAGTCCGTCGGATTACGTTTCTTGCCCAAGTCGATCAAGTACTTCGTATGGATCGGTACATTTGCCGGTTCTCACTGCGACACGCTACAAGGGGCGGGGAGGAACGGCCGATTGCAAAAACACGGGGATCATAATGTTTTGACAGGATAGTGTACATTTATCCGTGTTTCTAACTGTATGCAGTGCTGCCATCGAGCATTTTGACACGTTTGAAGAGAACTGTGGGGATCGTATGAAGAATAAAAAAACAACAACAAAAAAAACACACACTAATGTTCCCATTATTTTGACGACCACTTATGTTAGTATGTACTTAATATGAGGATAAATTACTAGATCAATTTAATTTTTTTTTTTTTCAAATTATGTAATTTGAAAGAGAATAAAGTAATCGTGACTTAATGTCATTTGTTGAACATCACGTAGGATAAAAGGGAGCGTCAAAAAAGCAGATATATGTTTGAAAAAACCTTAACGTTCTTTTAATAATGTAAAATGTAGTGCTGTTTTGTTAAGATTAGAAGTAGCTGCCAGTCACTAATTGTAACCAACCAGTTTCATGAGAGGGGATAAAGAACGAAATCGCATATACGAAAACCAAGCAAGCTGATGACGTTTGACGTCGCAAAAGACCTCTTGTTAGCAATAATAGTCAGTCTTATCGTTTATTTGCCTTTTTACATGTAAATACAGGCAACCACAATAAAGATAGTAATAACTGGTGGTAGCGTTCACATTATTCAATATTAAGATGTAGAAATCCATTAAAAACAGAAGAAACTATTGAAAGAGAAAATAAATTCTATTCTACAGTTTGATTTAAAAAACAAATGAACTCTGTTAAAAGCCTCTTATACCTTGCCTTCCATTTTGAAGGCTTTGATACGATTTCTTTTTTTTCTTTTCTTTTTTTATTTTACCTCCACCTAGCCAAATGTTGATAAATAATGACGTTAGCATTGCATTATACGATGAGATTTAGAAGGCGTTTTTTGGTGGATTTTTCATTTCAACAGGAGAGGTAAAAAATAAACTTGTTAAAGACTGCTACTGATCAACAAGTCTGGACAAACTTCTGCCGTGAAAGCCACCTGGTACACGTTTTAAAATTCTCCTGATTCTTCGATGTGCAGTTCTTGAAACGCATGCAATTTTCTTTCCTCTTACTTCCCTTCTTTTTACACAAACACACACAAAAAAGTAAAACATTTCTACAAGAACTGCATTCGTTTTTATAACAACGCTTTCAAAACCAGATCAATAAAATGGCAAAGGGCAACCTATTACAATAAATGCTTTGAGCTTGTCTTTCAAAGAAACTGCTGCATCATTTTTGGTCGACCGTGTTGTATCGGAATTTTTTATCATCCTGTTTGTGATCAAGTTTCCAACATATCACGTGGCAAAAAAAAAAATGTTTGCAATATAAATAAGACCCTTTAATTTTTAACCTCATATTCATTGATAATATGAGCCGTTTTGTAAGACAAGATTCTAAAAACATCTTTAATTTTCTTAATTTTCTATGGCTAGTGCGTGAAAAAGTCCGCGTTGCTGCGACTTCATGAATCTGATTAATGTGATTGGTAGCAGTCATTCTTCACCTGTCATGAGACTCATCGGCAATCTCAACTAATCTTTAGATAATACGGTTTCTTTTATTTTTACTTCAAATGAGATAAAGCTATTTCGTGTTTATCCAAAATGGGCATTTCTTCATCTCCCAGGCGAATCTACATAAATACAAACAGACCCACAATATTTTTGTTATTGTCCTATAATATGCATTAATGAAGGAGTCGGAATATTTTACATTTGATTTTATGTGGAATATTCAAACTCTGCTAGAATTTTATTTACAAAGTAATATACAACGGATTTATTTTTCAGAGCGCTACAAGAAACTGAAATTCTTACCATTATCAATGTCCCTATATATCATCAACTCATAATACGAAAATAAATCGTAGATTTATGCGATACAATCATAAATCACAGCATTACAATTTATTAAAGTGATAAATACATTTAAGCAACGTGTAGACAGAACTGCAATATATCTCATCTTTGAAAAATTGGATGATGCCTCCTAAAAACACAGCGATGTCCGTATATATCCTCTCTCTCTCTCTCTCTCTCTCTCTCTCTCTCTCTCTATCTATCTTGTATATTCCTCTGATTGTATGTGGTGGTCCCGAGTTAAATAGAAAATTTATGTATGTATTTATTTTTATTTCCCCCCCGTAACAGATATGAGAAAATGCTAATGTTGCAAACTGCTAAAAAATGATGCACCAGATGATATTCGGATTCATTAAATAGAAGCCAACAGAAACTGAAAAATGAATCCATGTGAATTAATTATATCAAGACAATTCATGACCCTGAAATCCTGCTTGTTTAAGACAGTTTTACAGGGGATGTAGACATAGGAGTTGCTCTGCTCCTATAGAACTCAGCTCGGATTTCAGGTGCAGTAATTCGTAGATTGAGGTTAGAAATCAATGCCATCAATAAAGTTTCACAACGCAAGATTACAGAAAGTTATTAGTAAAATCCTCAGTTTGAAGTAGATACAGCAGACCACTGACGGTAACGAGCTCAATCATTCACCAAATCTAACTCCACTTTTCCTCATATGCCTTTATGATTGCAATCCCGCCCATCAGTATATGTGGGATTCGTTTAAAAATTAAAAAAATAGTTCTAAATTTAACCAGCAGGGGCATTAAGTCATTTAATGATAAAAAAAAAAAAAAAAAAGGTAAAATTTTCACCAATCTTTATTCACGATGAAATCTCCACGTGTCCACCATTATTTTCTAATAAGAAATGAAGCGTCGGGCGACCTTGCAGGCCAGTTACGTGGAAAATGGCAATTGATAATTCCTTTTCGGGGAAGGTTTCTTGTAGGGTTTTTAATTTTGCCAATATTGGACTAAATACCATCCTGCATAAAAAATATGCTTCGATATAAACCACATTCATCAATCTCGAATAATTTTGATCATCAATAGGCTAAGATATCATGTGCCGTTAATCATGCATATCTCAATGTGCTCTCTATTGTAAATGGTTTCAGAGAAAAGCGGGCCAATAATAACGTGTACCGAAAGCCCACACCATGTTGCAGCCCTTAATGAGTGGAGTGATGCCTCAAAGTGTACGTGGTTTTCTTTAGCCCAAATTCTACAATTTGTGCCTATCACAGATCCATCAAGGTGAAAGTGCATAAGGTATGTTCGTGTCAGACGGCACCTGGGATTTCTCCCAGATGACAGTGCACTTCATCCATCAAAAGGATGTTAAATAGCCATTCTGAATCCTGCGCAGCCGTGCAGATCATCCAATCGGAAATTTTACGAGATAGCCAAGTGGTCAGGTTCGAGAGGGGCTTTGAGTGACCGGGGTTCAAACCTGTGCCTGCTGAATACCGTGCTGTTTCTCCTATTCTCTGTATCTTGTGAACTCCTCTGACCCTGTGGTCGTACCGGAGTATGAACAAAAAATTTATTTATTATTATTTTTTTTTTTTATAGTCTTGTGGTTCCAATCAATGCAGATGTTTGATTTCATAAGGAAGTTGTTGCTGATTTTTTTTTTTTTTTTAAGCGCATCAGCAACTTAGGCCATATTGCGCAATTTATAATATGCCCGTGTTCTGTGGTCGATTTGTTGTTTGCTGGACGAAAATCCCGAGTTTCCGGAAGAAAAATCTAAGCAATCTAAATAAGATCTAAACCATGCTATCCTGGGCTGAGACTGACTAACTCAGACACGTTGTGGAAAAAGCCCATTAAAATTCCTCACGTTATTGGCGGGATTCGAACTGAGGTCTTTTCCGCGCGGTGTGAGGAGAGTAGCGATTCTAACAACTGTGGTAACCACGAGAGCTATAGGGAAGTAGATGGTGGCCTACCTTTAAAGCTTGACGTACTGTCTTCCACGGAATACCGGCCACACGAGATGCATTTACAAACACCAGATAACCTCAATGAATTTAATCCGGCTTGTTGTTGTCAAACTTCATCAATCCTTTGAACAGTTTCTTGTGACGCTAAAGAACGATCACTTCTAAGCTTAGCTTAGGTTAAAGTCTTTGAAAGATCTTACAATATTAATTCGTTCTTCTCAAAGGAGGAGGCATAGAAATTTAAGGGCTGCAATAACACTATTACAAGAATGGTGTTAAAGTATAATTAAGTACAGTAGCTAATTTTTAAGCTACATTTTAAAAGGAGCCTGGCTGGACTTGATTACTTAAGATGGGCAGCAGCTTCAAGCCTTTTTATCTTGACAAACGAAGAATAACTACGACGAGCAAACACTCGAATTCACTGGCTCCAGAGTCATTCCATTTAAAACGAACGCAAAATCTAACTGGTTTATTGGAATGAATAAATCGCTTGGCCCCTGGTAGCCGAATTTTGAAACTAATATTTCCGCGTAAAAGTTTGGAATTACAGAGTATGACAGCAGTTTTAGTTCTTTTTTTTTTTTTTAAATTGTCATAGCTAATGTAAGATTTAATTTTAAAAAAGTACACTACAAAGTATTTTAAGATTTTTTATTATGCATTGAAAATTTTACAGAAAAAAAAAGATTAATAGAAAAAACTATATTGTGGGGATATTTTCATATTTCATATTTATCGTGGGGATATTTTGATGAAAATACACCCACGAGATTTTATCACTGCCTTACACAGACGTGACATCCCGGCAATTAATTTTATATACTGTCTTGACTAACATTATTCCAAGCGATCTGCAAGATTTTCCATAAATTTTTGTGAAGATTTGTGTTTAAATCAGGCGATTGGGGGTGGCACACTATAACTGCAACCCCCCCCCCCCACGTTTAATTGCTAAAAAGTCCCTGCAAATCGTAGAACTGTGGTTCGGGTCATAGTCTTGTAATATAAAATTTCTTCCACAAAATCGAAGTCCAAAGGCTATTGCTAAAAGTTCTACTACATTCAGGCGCCATCTCGAATATTCTAGAAATTTCTGAAAATTACTTAAGTTTCTTGATTTTTATATGTAACAGAAAATATTTTAATAAAAATTATAAACAAGTGGTCCCATTTTAATAAAAAAAAACTTTGAAAATTAAGAAAAATGAAACGTGATTCCAAACTTTTAGGCGGAGTGTATATGTGATTACAATGTAAACCTAGTCAGTCAATGTACGCATGTGTGTCACACTTCAGGCGCTTCAGAAAATAGTAATAATTCACGATTTATCACAAGAACAAAAAAAATAAATAAAAATAAATATATATATATATATATATTCTCGGCTCGCGCATATATATATATATGCGCGAGCCGAGAACATTTTGTTTCTGCGCATCCGCCACATTTCCATTCATTCCTCATTAAATTGTCTTTGTACCAATAGAAACATTTACAGGAACTCTCAAGGCACAACAAATCTGACGAGTCCATCAGCTCTGGCTTCCATTGAGTAGCAGAAGACAGGGTCGGTATCTTGTGGAGGGGAGAGCTCAGCGGTTGAAAGGACCTCAAATCAAAACAAAGGGGGCTCCAGTCCCGACAACGACCGAGCAGTTACACCATTAATACACACATCGGGCTCTGAACTCTAGGACCGGTCCTGGAAGCGGACTAGCAACGGGGGAGACCGCAACTTGACCGACCCCCTCCCCTCCAATCAATTTTACGAAGGCCCCTCTGATTTTCAACCATGTCTCTGCCTGGCCTACTGAATTAATAATACCAACAGAAAAGGAGTCAGGCCCCTACTGGCGAATTGAAGGAACAACTTGCCTTTGTGTGCAGTTTATTCATGATTGATTCGTTTTCGAAATATGCAAAAATGAGTACAACCAATTAAAGAAGGGAATATCTTCTTCACTAAAATATCTCCGGGCTATGAGGCAAATTCCTGACACACCTTTTTCTACTTCCCTACCTATCCGTTCAGTCATTAATTTCTTTGGTTCTTCGCGAACAAATACTGTATATTAAAAAAAAAAAAAAAACTTCTGCTAATCCTCAATAATCCGTAAGACAACGTATCTCAAAATCCGGAAGCCGCTTCATTTGCTGATACGTAAATGAAGGATCTTCTCACCCCTGTTCCTTGAACTAAGTGCTCTGAACTCACACAAGGGGAGGATTCTTAGGAATTCTGCCTTGAAGCGTTAGCTATATTGGGTGGGTCTTGAAGTCTCGTTCTGCAAAGCTAAACAACCCCAATCACTCTTGCGATAAACTCAGTCAATCGCACAATAACCTTCTCTCCCTCCCGGTACAACGGGAGCGACAGCCGTAAATTTAAGACTGACTGACGACCGCTTTATGCCAGGGGTGGTCTTCAAGAGGGATGGTTTACAAACAGTGCTCAGATTTCGCGACAGTTGGCCGCCCGACTTGTCATCCTAAAATTACTAAGTTTTTCCCCACGGGTGACATCTCACCCTCCCTGGTTGTCTTTTGTTTTCTATTCGTTCCTTTTAGTAAAGGAATCGCCCACTTTAATGCTTTAGGAAAAATAAGGAGTAGTTTCTCGTGAAAATAACAAAGGTAACACGATATGTCACTCATACCGACAACACCTAGGTGGGCTGAAAGGGGGGAATTGGAGGGTTTGACTTCCAGTAATAGTGGGTCGACTTACCTGGTAGGTAAAACGCAAGATGATGGAGAGGAAAAAAGAAAAGGTACACAACATTCTGAGAATATATTAGCGCTTTTCCTGGTAAGACTGTCCAGGATAAAGAAAACTTTGCGATGATTAATGAATTTTATTTACATTAAATTATTTATATACATTAAATGAATAGTGGAAATCTCACCTATACTTTGCTTTCAATTAACGGGATAATATTTTGCCATTTTTTGTATATATTAAAACAATAATTATACTCCTAATTAAATACAAACTTATAATCTTTCTATAATTTTAAGCGTTCCAGACTGATGCTTTTGATGAAAATTAATTAAAATTTACACATGTTTCAATATCAGCCCTCTCCCCCAACACTTCCTATCCTGCATAATACAAATATATATACAACATGCGTCATTTAAAACGTCCTTCGAAAAAACAAATAATATACCGCATGCGTCATTATAATATACCGCATGCTACATCAATAAAAACTAATTTCCGCTTTACATCTGTTTAATGTAATATATATATATATATATATATATATATATATATATATAAAAGGACATTTCGTAATCTAACTAACACAGCCTGGGATTCATAATTATAATAACAGAAAAATACAGATCGAAATTAATACACTTACCTTACTAAACAGATCAAGAAGCGAATTTCAACTTAAATAAGCACCCGTAACATCAAATAAAAGTAATTTTTACATCGCATTCATAAACTTTACTTTAATTTATTTAAATATACAAAGAATAATTTAAAGTAATTAGAATAACACGAAAAACAAATGCATTATAGCGATAAAAATATCAATATGTCTAACATAAATGAATAAAGTACGTCTGCCTAATGACGTCATTTATCACGTGTGGTTGTTGACGCGTGCAACTCTACTGGCACAAGTTTCTAAATCGTAAGTAAGAATCATAACTATATATATAATAATTTATGTAAATAAATATTTATAATAATTTCAACTTTTCTTAGCACATACAAACTATGAGCGAAATTAATTTTTGTCATGCCACTGTGAAAAATGTTTTAGTATTTAAACATTATTTTAAATAATTAGTATTTAAAATCGTTTTAAAAATAAACGCATTATATCGCTAAAGATAAAAATATCAAAAGTCAAACATAAATGAAGAAAGTACGTCTACCTAATGACGTCTCTACACGTTAAAGATGCATTGCAGGATCATCTAGACAAGACTGCAGCAATAATTCAGACACAGTATGAGTTTGTTAAGGGAAAGTCTTGTCTGACAAATTTGGTTGGATACTATGATGTGGTTACAAAGGAACTAGATGCAAAAAATAATTTTGATATCATATACAGTACTGTACTTGGATTTCAGGAAAACTTTTGACACTGTTGCGCACGGAAGACTACTGTACAAATTGCAGCAGAATGGTGAGGGTAAGTTGCTACAATGGATAAAAGAGCGGTTGAGTGTGAGAAGACAGGGTGGTAACCCTGTATTCTCACACTGTCTCCGTATTTGGTGGTCACGGGGTTCGAGCCCGTGACCACCAAATACGGAGGATGCGGAAAGGTCAAGGAATGACAACCGCATGTCCCCGGAACAATATGGCCTTAGTTCCTAATGCTCCTAAAAAAAAAAAACAAATAACAACAACAATCAATGGACGCTGCTCTCGTGGAATAATATATAATTAGTGGAGTCCCGCAGAGTTCGATGTTGGGCCCACTGTTGTTTTGTATATTTATCAATGATATTGATGAAGGTACTTTATATCAGGCTTAGTGTCGAAGTTTGCAGATGATACAAAGGTTGGCAGGGTTGTTAATGACAGTAATGGCAGTGTGCTACTGCAGCAAGATCTTGAAAATTTGGGCAGATGGGCTGAGAAGTGGCAAATGCAAAGTACTGCATATGGGTACAAGTAACCCCAGAGGAACGTACCAACTGTGTGGTACTGCACTTAGGGTGGTAGAAAATGAAAAAGACCTGGGAGTAATCGTGCAGTCAGATATGAAGTTTTCTGAGCAATGCAGACAGGCTGCAAGAGCAGGTCATGGGGTTTTGTCAACGATATACAGGAATTTTGCTAGCAGGGAAAAGGAGGTGATTGTCCCTTTGTATAAGGCAATGGTCAGGCCACGCCTTGAATACTGCGCACAAGTCTGGAGGCCTCCTTTTAGGAAAGATGTAGATTTGCTTGAGCGTGTACAGAGAAGGGCAACAAAATTGGTGAGGGGAATGAAGGATCCTCTTTCCAAGAGAGGCTTAAGTTCTGCAAATTGCAGTGGCTGGAAACTAGGCACCTGCGAGGTGATCTGATTGAGGTGTATAAGGCCTTGAATAGGTTGAGCACGCTGAATTCTGATGGGATTCTTCCACTTGTTCAGATTACGAACCTAAGGGGACATAAACTCAAATTGAGGAAAGACAGTTGTAGAATAGATGTGCGGAAATTTGCCTTTAGCCAGCGGGTGGTTAATTGCTGGAACAAACTTCCATCTGTCGTTGTGGAAGTTGATAGCTTAAATAAATTCAAGGAGGAACTGGACAAACATTTAGAGGGAATGGTTGTGTGAATTTTTTTTTTTTTTTTTTGGCTGATGCTACATAAGCTCAAAAGCTTGCTTTCTTGCATTATATGTAAAGTGCAGCCATTATCAACCCACTGCAGGGTGGAAGCCTCCTCAACAATTCATGCTGAGGGAAATGGACCATAATCTGCCACGCTGGTCCAGTGCGGGTTGGCAGATCGACCGTATTCAGCAGTCAGGGGCTTGAACCCCGGTCTACTCAAAGAGCGTGTGCTACTGCACTCCCGCTCCTGCCCACTCGGCTACGGAGGCCGTCTCCTTGCATTATATGACACTATTATTATTACTATTACGTGCCTTGTTGATACGTGCAACACTCCTGGCGCTACAAGTTTCTAAATCGTAAGTAATAATTATATAATATATAAAGATATTTAATATTTATAATAATTTACATAAATAAATTAATAATTTATATAAATAGATAATAAATAAATATGCAGTAATAATTCCACTGTTCTTAACACATTCAAACTGGTAGCGCAATTAAGATTTTTGTCATGCTACTGTGAAAAATCTTGAAAAGTATTTAAAATCATGCAGAGCTAATAGGCCATCAAATGGAACTTGCTAGTGTTTTGACCTACTCCATAACGCTGGGCTGCTTGCACGGAACGCTGGTTGCTCTTGTCCTCGACCGCCTGCTTACCGAGATATTTTCCGCACAACCTGCCATCCAAAAAGTGTATCCCTTGTTCAATAGATTAGTTTCCTTGAGAATGTCTTTTGTACGCATGAGATGTTACTCTAAATATGTCCGTTGATCGGAATAGATGGTTACGGTTATAAAAGAAGTTAATGGGGATGAAGCCCTTAACTCGACACCCATAATGATAAATAAAAAAAATATAAAAATAAAAATAACGTTTTCGAAAAAGCTGCCATTAAATCCACATCAATGCGCATGGTTGAAATGGTTATTATTATTTAAGCTACACGGTGCTGAAAAACCGATCAGAAAGTTGAACCACTGAAGTTATACACTGCCTTACCAAATGTTAGAGAATCGCATGATGTATGGAAATGCTCATACCTATAAGTACAAGTTAATTATACCAGAGAAAAGCAAACAACAGCTAGTCAAAGACAGGTATTATAGTCTGTGGAGTAGGAAACAACCCTGCGAGTGACAGCAGAGGTAACATAAGTATCGGCGCAGACTGTGAAGAGTTTAAAATTTGCAAGGCAGAATAGACATCCAATTGTAATGGTGTCATGAACGGCGACAGTGGTAGTGGTAATGTGTAAAGTAGCATAACAAATCGCATGGCAGATTTTACTACTGACGAGTGCATACAGATATGGAAGGAGAGAGTGGGGCTATTCCGCCCCCCCCACTCCACACGCGATGCACATTGAACACTTTTACAGATAACAATAGACAGCAATTTAGCTGTGGTTGAGGGCTTTCCCAACCACAGCTAAATGTGGTTGTGAAAGGTATTCAAAGGTTGTGTTGTATTCAATGGCAACTAAATACAGTATTCAGAATGATAATAATAATCACTACTCCCAGTGAAGTTGTGCAGGGATGATTTGGAAAAATTACAAATGTATTCATTTTTCCCTGTATTGATCCCCTCCCCCAATCAATACTGTATACAGCAGATCTATCTGTCTTTCTATCTCCCTCTGATCAAATAAAGAACTAATTTTATATTAATTGCAATCACCAATATTTTGGTAGAGCAGTGTATAGTGCTAACCTGTAATTTGCATTTAATGAAATGTAAATAAATAAAAAGGGTACAAATTTCTACGCTAGGCGGCGATATAAGGCCTCTTGCAAAATTAATAATAAAAATAAACAGTTATCAATACGTCTAAAATGTCTTTCTCTACCATTTTGCATGTTATTTAAAATTACGAAAATCGAATCCCGAACGCAAAGAAAACAGTGCGGTATTGTGGTTCCGATGGAAGCGTCTGTGGTTTAGCAAAACATGTTTTTTTTTTCTTTTTTTCATTCTTTCTTTCCCTTTTCCCGAACTCTAATTATCTAGTGACAACAAAAGTTGACAAACCGAAATCCACCTAAAAATGCAATCATTAAAAGAGAGCGGAATGATAACGTCGACCCCCCCCTTCCCCCCAATAAAAAGTATCCAACTGCAGGCGGCTTGTCTTTTAAAAGCAACTCTGTTAATTTCGCAAGGGATGTCTCGTAGAAGCCGAGAAAGAAGATAGACTGCGGTGATGTTGAGCCGTCTTGTCTTAGCACTCCCCCATTCCCTTTGGGTATGTTCGCTTGTGTTCTTACACACGAAAACAGCGTCGAAACAGTTACAGCAGCGTCTAATATATTTTTTTTCTTCTTCTTTTTAGATAAACATCAGTCACTCACATTGTTGACTCATCCATAAAACAAAGTGTCGACTTTATTCGAGCCTTTTTCCGAGCAATACAAATATGTAGAACGGTAATGCACCCGAGGATTTTTCATCCCAACTAATTTTAAAGAAAGCCGACAAAGGGGAAAAAAAATTTTTTTTTTTCTTTTGGCTTTAATTTTGCAACAAACGATGACACTTATTTAGTGCTAACTCCATTTCAGTCTCAGAAGTCGTTCATTTTCTACGTCACCACACGCGCTACAACGTATCTCGTCTGGTGACATTTCTTTTTAGTCAATTTCTTTGTTTCGGTGAAGTCGTCTGCTGAAAATGAGTTTCTTTACTCCAGTGCAATCTGTTGAAGGACTATTTATTTACCATTTTCTACAAATAAAGCATTATAGGTCATTACTAAAGCGCCACCTATGCAAACAAAAAAAAAAAACTTTTTTTTTTTTTTACCCTTTCCGCAGCTGTAACGCCAAACGAACTGTGCATTGTTACAGGCAGTGACAAGTTCAAAAGAGCCTTGACAACGGACTAAAAGAATGTAATATTCACTTTAAAACGTTAATTACTGCATGTAGACTTGTTAATCACCGCAGCTAATTACATGTGGCAATTTTTATCTGTTTTCCCCTTCAACGTTTGTTCGCTCCTGGCAGAACTCGTAAGCCTTTTAAAACTCACAGTAATTTGAGCCCATTTCCACGATTATCAGAGATATTTGCGTGTTGAATGGAGCTAATTATCTTCCGCTCCAAAAACATTCTACTCAGCGGCTTTCTGCGTTCGCTCTCTCTCTCTCTTTCCCTCCCCCTCTCTCCTTAACGCTTCAGCGGGTTCTGCTGAGCACAGCATGAGAAAAGACGTTTTAGTTTTTACTCCCACAGTGTGAACAAACTACGATTCTCCTCTTGACAGTCACGAGCCGTCAGACACTTGAATGCACCTCGCGAGGCCTGTAAACAAACCAGAAATTGACGCTCCTTCTGCTTGTTTATTTCTCCGAGCTGTGAAGACACAGGGGGGAGGAAGATAGATCTCAGTTTGCCATCGTATTTTTACGCAGATTTCGGATTCAATATGGCGGCCATTAGTAAACTATTTCCAACAACGGAAAATTGGATATTTATTTCTCACTCTTGTTTTCAACGGTATATGGACTTAGCTTTGGACAACAAAACATCTCAAAGAATGCTGCACCACGTGGGGGAGAGGAACAAATAATAAATAAAAATAATAGAATAAATAAAACAAAAGTATCCGGCGTTTGTAGAGGAACTAAGTGCCAAAAAGCAGTGATCCTGTTCACTAACAATTTTTTAAGTACAGAAAGCATCCACCGAGCGAGTGGATATTTATTATTTCATTCGCAATAACATAACCAACTTTATTAGCTTGGGGGGGGGGGGGAGCGGTATTTTTTCTGTATCTTTATTCGCTTAATGAAAATTTTCTAAAAATTAGGAAATTCGTTTAAAATTAAGATATATTTCACATAAATTGTAGTCAATCAAGTAGTAGTATATCTATTGATTGCACTGTATACGTGGTGTGGCAATAAAGTTCCCAGACTCGTGCTGTTGAGGTCATGTTCGATGAGTTTGAAAATAAATGTATGTTGTAAGTAACAATCAGTTTTCGTTTGTAGCGTTAACGTTCCGTGTCACGATTTTGCAATGGAGCAACGCAAGGATATCAAAATTTGCTTTAAACTGGGAAAATCTGCAACTGAAACATATGAAATGTTAAAATGTTTATGGCGATGAAACGTTAAAAGTCGTAGTAGTGTTTGAATGTTTGTATAAGCTGTTCAAAGACGGATGTGAGGATATTCGCGATGACCCAAGAAGTGGTCAAGACAATTCTAATTTCCTCGATTGTATTGTCACTGGAGATTAGTTTCAGTGCGATCCAGAAACGAAGCGTCAGAGCATGCAGTGGGCTTCAAAATCAGTGTAGAATTGCCATTCCCCCCCCCCCAAACCAGGTGGAAAAGCATTAGTATTAGTAAAAGTATATGATGCAAGAAAGCAAGCTTATACAGCTTGCTTTCTAACATCAGCCAAAAAAAAAAAAAAAACTTCTCATTTCACCCATCCATTCGCTGCAAAGTTTGTCCACTTCTTCCTTCACTTCGCTACGTATCAACTTCCACAACGACAGATGGAAGTTTCTTCCAACAATCAACCACCCGCTGGCTAAAGACAAATTTCCGCATATCTATTCTACAACTGTCTTTCCTCATTTATGTTTCCTCAGGTGTGTAATCTGAGCAAGAGGAAGAATCCCATCAGCATTGAGCTTGCTCAAACCATTCAATGCTTTATACATCTCAATCAGATCACCTCGCAGGTGCCTAGTCTCGAAACGCTGCAATTTCCAGAACTTGAACCTTTCTTGGTAAGAGCACCCCTTTGTTCCCTTCACCAATCTCGTTGCCCCTCTCTGTACTCGTTCCAGCAGCTGTGCTTCCTTCCTAAAATGAGGCCTCCAGACCTGTATGCAATACTCAAGATGTGGCCTGACCATTGCCTTATACAAAGGGATAACACCTCTTTGTCCCCACTAGCAAAATTCCTGTATATCATTGATACCCTATGAGTTGCTCTGGCAACCTGTCTGCGCTGCTCAGAAAACTTCATATCAATGCACAAAAAAAAAAAAAAAAAAAACAAAGACTCGCTGATGATCATAAAATCCTACTACAACAACATACGGTAACTAATTTGAAGTCATCAAGTTTTTATCTCAAAATCATAACAATCAAGATTGTTTTTGTTATACAGCAACAGATGTCTTTGTTCTATAACTTTCCTTACCATGAAATAAAATTTCGTTATGATGTTAGAAATAAAATTCCGTCCATCAAAATTAACAAATGACTGCGAAGAAAAGAAAACACTTAAAAATAAGTAATAAATGATGTTGGAATAATTAACCATTACACCGTGCACCTGTTATTTAAATGAACTAAGTTCGTTTCATTAGGTTTCAATAATCACTTCAAAAGGAAGATTTTCTTATCTGAGAGAAAGAACTAATTGCACAAATTTGGATTCTTTAAGGAACTACATTATTATATTTATTCGGCGGATAGATGTTAATACCTTAGAAAACAGTTTATAATTAGCTAATGTGCATCACACCTTTAATTAGCGCACCAAATTACCGAAGACTTGCAGCTGTCACTATAATTAGATTAAGTCATTAGATCTCTTGGTAGCAATTTTGTGCCAATTAAACAAAGATTAAAGAGGTCTGTTGCTACAAATTCACAATACAGTTGTCATAATTCAATAAAAAGAATTGATACTGTTTGTGCTGTTGTGTATTATCCAAAAGAAATACCCTAACCGCGAAAAGTAAGATCGAACTAAAAATGAGCCATTATTTATTCTTAAATATTGACCACAAGAAAGAAAACTTTGATCTTGGTTTTATAATTTTATTTTATGAATCTCAGGGCAACCAAGGTGGGAGGAAACGGATAGGATTGTAATTTTAATCCTCACGGATTCAAAGAAAATATCACCCCACTAAATAAAGTTCCATTGATTGTTGTAGTAGTAGGGTTTTAGGAGCATCAGCGACTAAGGCCATATTGCTCCATGTATATTGTCTGTAAATTGCGTCCATCTCGATGATTTTCTGTTTGTTGGACGAAAAACCATACTACACTCTCCCGAGACAGATTAACTCGGCCACGTTGTGAAAAAGGCCCATAAAAATTCCTCATGTCATCGACGGGACTCGAACTCAGGTCTTTTCGACCTGGCATTGGGAGGACGGCGATCCTACTAATTCAGCTACCCACGAGAGCAAGTCTCATTGGTATCACGGATAAGATTGTTCGGAAGACAAGACTCTGGAATGAATACTGAATTTCATTTGTCCCAACTTTTCACTAACTGCGTGTTTATTCCTATATTTTGATTTTGCTTTGAAATTAGTTACAGTAGCATACAAGAAGAGATTTATTTCTTTCCGAATTACTCCACTAAAATTTTAGTGGAAAACGCTTGCCAATGCTATGATTAGTGTTTATGTGACCCATAGGCATTGTAATCTAACATAGCGAACTTTTGGAACGCTACCAATTTCAAAATAGTACAGTAAATAGCGTGGGATATCGATATATCAATTAATCAGTAAAATTTATCAATCTTATTAAATTTCGTTGTTAATTAAATTGTACTTAAATGGAATCATGACCTAGACTAGAGCAGCAAAGCAACGTGCACAAAGTAGCTGGAATGCTGTGGCTCAGGGGAGAACCAAAGGGGGCGATTCTCCAACACATCATAGTCTAAAAAAAAAATTGAAATGTTTGTGGACTTTCTGGAACAGGACATAATCTAGCCAAGGAGGAGGTCTTTGTGTGTGCTAAGTGCAGAGAGTGTATAGAAATCAGGTGCCAATTCAGTGTTCTGATGGACGTCTATGAGAGTTTGAGGAGTAGGGTAGATGCCCTCGAAGAAATTAATATGAGGGGCCCATCAAGCTCTCAGCTGCCCAACTTAACACCAGAGCTCACTCCTATGCATCAGGCAACACAGCAGCAATCTCCAAGGCAGAATGCACTGGTCCCACAGGAGCTAGTTATTGTTGGTGACTCTCTTGTCAGGGAGATGGGGAATATATTATGCAAAAAGGATAGGTGGAACAGGACCAGGGTATGTCTGCCAGGGGCAAAAGTTGATGATGTTGTAGAGCAGATATCATCTTTTAAGGACACAAAAGGTCATATTGTTGTACACATTGCACTAATGACTTTAAAGAGTAAGAGATCTGCAGATCAATGTTGAAAAAAAAAAAAAAAGTTCAAAGGTAAGGTTAAATTTGAAAGTGTCTGAAATTCTGCCCAGACACAATAGGAGGGAGTATATGATGAGAGCCTTGTCAATCAATTCAGCTCTGGAGGGATTGCGCAAGGCTCATGGAGTAAAATTTTTTTCAGTGGTCTGTGCTTGCTAACAGGAGGGACTGCTTCTACAGGGATGGATACACTTAATTAAAAAGGGTGCAAGAATATTTGCTGATGCTATCTAGGCAGTGTTAGGTGGGTCGGAAAACTGCTAGCTTGGGGGGGGGATTCACAGACTAAAAGATTAACAGTAACCGCGAGCAGAGGTGAAAGTTATTCTTGCACTGCTTTTAATAACATTTTGTTAACAAAATGTTATTAACAAAAAAAAATCTTGATGTGGTTTTGCAGCTTATCTATTATAGGCTTTGTGTAGAATACAAACAAACTTCTGTTATATTCATCTTTGGATATAAGAATACAAGGTTGCGGTTATCATTTTCCTGCATTATCTGTTTATGAAGCACGATGAAGCAACCTTTAGCTAAATATACTTCTGCCATAAGAGTTAATGAACAAACACAACTCAACGTACACATTCCCAATCTTCCTGTTCATTTTCACAATCTTCCATATTGCAGATTTTGATGGTGCATTAGAACATTGGAACTGACTACAAAAATCATATTTAGTTTTCAACTATTCTGTTTCCTAAATGCTGTGATTGCAGGTGGAAAAAACAAATCAAGGATAAAACGTAAATTGCAAAAGATTAAATTTTTTTAATAAAAATACATTGTCCACTTTGGTTATTGAATTAAAGTAACTTTTTCAAATACATTTTAATTTAATAATACTATTAATATAAATATTAAGCATATTCAAATGAAAAATTCGCAACATTTTCATTTGAAAATACTTGATAGTGGTGATCACTTTAAAAGGGAACTCAAGAAAATGCAAATAACTTTGAGTAAAAGAGTGCTAGAGACATGAAATCTATTTTGTGACATTACTTAATTTGTTGGAAAAAGAAAAAAAAAAAAAAATGTTGAAAGTGATCTCCATTGTGACCATAACATGGAGCACGATGAAGCAACCTTTAGCTAAATATACTTCTGCCATAAGAGTTAATGAACGAACACAACTCAACGTACACATTCCCAATCTTCCTGTTCATTTTCACAATCTTCCATATTGCAGATTTTGATGGTGCATTAGAACATTGGAACTGACTACAAAAATCATATTTAGTTTTCAACTATTCTGTTTTCGTGTAATGTTACACTATGAACATATACACCTCTATATTTTACTGCTTACATTGCGCTGCATAGTTTCACAGGTTGTGCCCCCACGATGCAAGGAATAAAGCATGCTACTTGTAAATTTCATGTCTCTAGCACTCTTTTACTCAAAATTATTCACATTTTCATAAGTTCTCATTTAAAACTATCACCTGTACTAGAGGTTTATTTAGCCACCCCAACCAAGGGCTGGGTGTGTACACTGTATACCTAGTTAAAGGAGATTTTTTTTTTAAATCTGCCAATTCCCTTTTAAAATTTTAAAATCTGCATACCAGATTTTACAAACAAAACACCACAAGAAAAAAAGTGATTTTTGCCTTTATTTTAACCACATCCTTCTAATTAATACCAATGTTATGCACTGTAATACATATAGGTAATTTATTTTTAATTTTTTCATCAGCATGATCAACTGGGTATTTGTTTTTCAAAATCCCCAACTAAAATGATCATGAAACTAAAATTAACAAACAGGACAATCCCCCCCCCCCAAAAATACAATAATAACATATTAAAAAGATAAGGATACATGGGCCTAGTACACATTATGTTCTGAATGTTTTTGATATGCCAAGCTAGTATTACAAACGTAATAATGAAGAATGACGTATAAATATATTTCCTTATAATTTCTGAACTATAATAGAATGATGGATAATAGGCATGCACATGAAGAATTAGTTTTAATTTCATTTCATTTTTATATTTTTAATACATAAATGTTTCAACCAATTTTGTGGTTATTCAAGATAAAACGAGACTATATTAATTAAAAAAAAAAAAAAAAAAAACATATGCAGTCACAAAAGAACTGGATGCAGGGAATAACTTTGATATTATATACTTGGATCTTAGAAAGGCTTTTGATACTGTTGCACATGGAAGACTGCTGCACAAATTGGAGCAGTGTGGCATTGGAGGCAAGTTGCTGCTATGGATAAAGGGGTGGTTGAGGGGGAGAAGACAGAGAGTGGTAATCAATGGACACTGCTCATCGTGGACTAATGTTATTAGTGGAGTCCCTCAGGGTTCAGTATTGGGGCCTTTATTGTTTTCTGTATTTATAAATGATATTGATGATGGTATATCAGGCTTAATGTCCAAGTTTGCAGACGATACGAAGGTTGGCAGGGTTGTCAAGGACACTACTGACACTATGCTGCTGCAACAGGATTTGGAAAGGTTGAGCAGATGGGCTTCGAGGTGGCAAATGAAGTTTAACATTGACAAATGTAAAGTACTACATATGGGAAACAGCAACCCCAGAGCAACGTATCAACTCTGTGGTACTACACTGACAGTGGTAGAGAATGAAAGGGACCTGGGGGTGGTGGTGCAGGCAGATATGAAGTTCTCTGAGCAGTGCAGACGAGCTGCAAGAGTAGCTCATGGTGTATTGTCAATGATATATAGGAATTTTTCTAGCAGGGATAAGGAGGTGATTATTCCCTTGTATAAGGCAATGGTCAGGCCACACCTAGAGTACTGTATACAGGCCTGGAGGCCTCATTTCAGGAAGGATGTAGAGCTGCTGGAACGAGTACAGAGAAGGGCAACTAGATTGGTGAATGGGACAAAGGGGTTCTCTTACGAAGAAAGGCTTAAGTTTTGCAAATTACAGTGTCTGGAAACTAGGCACCAGCGGGGTGATCTGATAGAGGTGTACAAAGCCTTGAATGGTTTGAGCATGCTCAATGCTGATGGGATTCTTCCTCTAGCTCAGAAAAATCACCTGAGAGGGCATAAATTCAAATTGAGGAAAGACAGATGTAGGATAGATGTGCGGAAATTTGCCTTTAGCCAGCGGGTGGTTGGTGGGTGGAACAGACTTCCATCCCTTGTCGTGGAAGTTGATAGCCTAAATTAGTTTAAGGCTCAGCTGGACAGGTATTTCGAACGAACAGAGGGGTGAAGTGGAAGTGGTTATTTTTATTTATTTATGTTACTTTTTTTTTTTTTTTTTTTTTTTTTGGCTGATGCTGCATAAGCTTGCTTTCTTGCATCAAATGCCTCTACTAATGCTAATGCTAATATGAAAGTTAAGGAATATCATGGCTATCAGACCAGTTAAACCAACTGAAGAAGTTAAAAAAAAAAGGGGGGGGGAGGAACAACTGTCTAAACTTCCTTATGGGCTCAGAAGAGCCATGTTTAAATAAAAAGTGTGAAGAAAGAATTAATAAAGACGCTTTTTTTTTTCTGCAACATGTTTTAATCAATTTATTGGTACAATTACACCTCAAACAATCCCAATAACTTAATATTGGGATATAACTATATTTTGCATGTGTATTTTTAATTGTCCTTTGCACAGTAATAATCCCAGTAACTAATATTGGGATTTTTTGGGATAACTGTATTTTGTTATTTTTAACTTTCCTTTGCACACCAATAAACTAATTAAAGTACTTCACAAGGAAAAGTGTCTTTATTAAATCTTTCTTAGTAATTCTCCATGTAAATTCCTTCTCACATTTAATAAAACGGTGGGAAAATTTTCATCTAAACATCTTTAACAGTAATAATTTATATTGCAAAGTGTACTAATACAGAACAATGTTCAGAAAACATTATTTAAACTATTTAAAGATATCATAATGTTAATATTGCACATGTTGATAATAAATATCAAATTGCTTTGTTGGTTGTGGAATAAAATTATAAGATTTGTTTAATGTCATCCAGTTTACATATTATAAGATGAGCAATGTGAAAAATTTAGCCATTTTGAATCGATTACTAGGAATAATGGACAGAAATTGAAGATATGTCTTCAAGAATTTTTTTAATGCTAAGTGATCACTTCAACTGCTTTTTTTCTGAAAAGTAAAAAAAATTAATTAAATTATAAAAATTAAAAATATATAATATAAAAAATAATTATTTAAAATTTTTTACTTATTATTTATGTTATTTCTTTTTATTATTAATAATTTAAATTATAAAAAATAGAAATATATAATTATAACCATAAGAATAAATTATTCTTAGAGTTATAATAAAGAATAAATTTTTTTTTGGGTGGTTCTCTCTGCAGGACTGTTCATCCATCCCACCCCACCACCCACTTTCTTCCATCACGTTCCTTAGCATTTATATTATTGGGTTCCTATTCAACTTTTTAGGACTTTAAAATTAAAAAAAATTACAGTTGATTGAACTATATGCCAAAAAACATTTATGCCACCATTAAAAACCCATTCACATTCAAGAAATTAGGATAAACTTGACTGCCTTTTAGTTGAACTTTCATTACTATTAATTATCACTCAGTTTGTAATAAACTTTTTGTAACTTGAGAATATTTTGGGCAATCTACACAACAAAAATTTTCATTATCAATAATAAAATTGATTACGCCAAACTGACAGATGAGTAACAAAGTTTCACTTTCCATATTAATATAAAGATAAGTATATGACACATGGTGTCCAGAAAAGGTAATAATCTTATTTTATAATGAACAGTAGGAAAACTAGTTAAGATAATGCTTTGCACTTTTTTATCATTGTATAAAAGAGCAATCCAAGTCACCACCAAAATAAGCTTCCACTTGAATATATTGTTCCCTGGGAGATGTCAATGTTTAATCTGAATTAACCACACTTCTATTTAAAAAGCACTTAATTTATAAATATATAAAGCTTCATTTGTTTGTAAATTATGACTAAATAGTTTAAGAGACTTTACAATTATGAATGTAATTATCAAAACATACAGAATTCTAACTTGAGAGGCATTCAGAAAATAAAATACAGAGAGAGAGACAGCAAGAAACAGATGTGCATAACAGAAATTGATATTTTCTCAAAAAGTAGGGGAATAATATCATATGTAGTCAGTGGTGGTGGTGCCAGGATTTTCTTGGTGGGGGGGGGGGGGTAAAACAGCGTTCTGGGGAATTATTAAGCTTTAATCATATTAGTATTAGTAGTGACAAATAATACAGGAGAGCAAGCTGATAAAACATTTGCAAAAAAAAAAAAAAAACACCTTTGCACATCACTTGTCCATCCTCTCCAATAATTTCTCTAGTTCATAGCATTAGTAGAGGTAAATGATGCAAGAAAGCAAGCTTATACAGCATTAGCAAAAAAAAAAAAAAATAAATAAATAAAAACCCCACTTCCCATTTCACCTATCCATTTGCTCCAAAATTTTGTCGTTTTTCCTTGAATTTATTTAAGCTATCAAACTTCCACAACAGATGGAAGTTTGTTCCAGCAATCAACCACCCGCTCTGGCTAAAGGAAAATTTCCGCACTCTGGACTCTTGAAATAAATTCAAATCTCCTCAATTTGAATTTATGCCCCCTCAAGTGCATAATCTGAGCTTGCTCAAACTGTTCAAAGCTTATACACTTCAATTAGATCACCTTGCAGGTGCCTGGTCTCTAGATCTGCAATTTGCAGAACCTTTCTTGCAATTTGCCTTTTCTTGGGTAGAGCAACCCTTTGTTTCCCTCACCAATCCCATTGCCTTTCTCTGTACTTGTCCCTTCTTCCTTCAATTTATTCAAACCATCCACTTCCATAACAATAGATGGAAGTTTCTTCAAACAATCAACTGCCTGCTGGCTGAAGGCACACTTCTGCACATCCATCCTGCAACCATCCTTCCTCGATTTGAATTTATGCCTCCTCCTGTATCTAGTCTGAACAAGAGAAAAAATGCCATCAGTATTGAGCTTGCTCAGCCTATTCAGCACCTCAATCAGATCACCTCGCAGGTGCCTAGTCTCCAAACACTGCAATTTGCAGAACTAAAGCCTTTCTTGGTAAACCACCCTTTTGTTCCCTTCACTAATCTCGTTTCCCTTCATGGACATTGAAGCAAAAAGTGTTGTCTGATTTCGGCATGCCAAAGGCAGTACATCTGTAGAAGTTTACTTTTTTTTTTTTGTTGTTGTCATATATTCTGACCAAGAAAAAAATGCGACTTTTTTCCATAACAATAGCCCCTGTTTTTAATTTGCTGTGCTGTAATACAGCCTTATGAAATATGGCTGTATAACAGAACACCAAAATATGTAACAGAAATTGATCAACTCTGAAAGCTTGATTATTGTTTCTCACAACAAAATAAGGTTAGAAAAATCAGGCCAGCTAAAAAGGCAAGGAAGTCAATGGTCTTTTCAGGAAGAGCTATCCTGTATCAATTATAAGACATCCACTATTATGATTGTTTATGCACTTGTATCACCATACTACAAAAATAAACTTATCTGTTTGAGTGCTAGCTGTCTCTTCCTGAAAAGAACTACATCCAGTACTGATTATCTTGGCATCGAATAACAAAAATAAGGTAATAAAACTTTGCATCTGATCTTTTTGAAAAGCCTTATCACTTTTACAGGTATTAGCAGCTCCTTATCATAAAAATCATTGAAAGCAAAGTAATTCACTGTACATTTAATTTTATTTTACCCAAGAATACATGTATTGAGACAAAGCAGTACCACTCAACTTATATGCCTTTCATTTTCACCTATTCTAAAATTCATAGCCAAGTATCATTCAGAATGCTCACCTCAAGGTTATCGCACTACTTGATAGTAGTTTACAACTAGCTGCTGTGAATTCCAAAAAGTGAAACCACTTTGATACAAATTAAATTCTATGCAATTTTTGCTTTAATAGCTGCACATTTTCCAGCGACGGCCCAAAAACCTGACTTAATGCTAGTTACAGAACAAGGAATCCACATTTCATACTGCAAGAAAAAGAGCCTCATATCCTTCTGGATTCCCAATGTTATGTTTGTTGATTTGATTTCATTTTCATCATCAAATTTTGATTCACTTTCATCTTCTTCGTACAAGAGAATGGGTTTAGATTCTAGTTTGTCAATATTAAACTCTCTCCCCCCACTGGGAGATTGAAATACAAAATCATTTGTGGCTCTGCTATCTTCAGCTTCATGCGCCTCTCCAAATGAAATGGGCATTTTTTTTCTTTTGGTTCTGGCTCTGGTAAAGCAATGTCTAGTTTTTCTAATCAGCTTCATTATCAAACAAATTGCTTCATCTTCAGAAATTGCAAAAACACTGTTAAGAAATTAAAAGAATTATAGCCGCAGAAATACGAAATTTCCAAACCTGTATGTTTCTTGAAATCTATCATTTAAATTATAACACAATAAGCCCGTTCCTTTAACACCTCAAAGACTTCAAACTATACTATACAATGCCACTACAATATTATATTACTAGACAATACTATGCAATACACTGTCATACTGGCCCAGCAATAGTCTAGAAGTACTGGTGAGGTTTTAAAGCATATCCACCAATTAGTCCTCCCCCCCCCCACACTCCAACATGCTTTTAAGGCCAGTGAAATAGCATCTAAAAAGAATTTTTGAGCCAAAAAAAATACTTATAGCCCATACAAAGATTGCACTCAAAATTAATAAAATTTATTTTATTAGTTTTTTTTTTAAAATAAAATATATTTTAATATTTTAACAGTTTTTATTCTGCCTTTTAGGTATTTTTTATATAGTTTACTTTAATTTTTTATATTACATCGTGCTACACAATAATTTATTTATTCATTACATTGATAATAATAGAACAAACAAAACACTGCAAACATATGTATGTCAAGTAAAATAAATAAATAAATTTTCTGTTTATGCTCCGGGACACCACACGGTCAGAGGAGTTCACAAGGTAAAGAGAATACAAGAAACAGCACTATATTTAGTAGCCACCAGCTTGAACCCCAGTCACTCAAGGCACTTATGCACCCTTACGCTTGACTACTCGCCTACGATATAAAAGAAGTATTCGATTTCATCTGCTGCACTGAAATGTAACCTTATATTATAATTCTAACTATTAAAATAAATGCTTAAACATAGCATTTATTTACAAAAATCAAATTAATATTATCATAGCGCTAGTCCACACTAGAATTTTAAAAAAATGTATTGCTGCAGCATTCTCATTTTCTGAGCATTCCTCATAATAGTACAGAATACGAGTACAGAGAAGGGCAACAAGATTAGTGAATGGAACAAAGGGGTGCTCTTACGAGGAAAGGCTTAAGTTTTGCAAATTACAGTGTCTGGAGACTAGGCACCAGCGAGGTGATCTGATAGAGGTGTATAAAGCCTTGAATGGTTTAAGCATGCTCAATGCTGATGGGATTCTTCCTCTAGCTCAGAAAAATCACCTGAGAGGGCATAAATTCAAATTGAGGAAAGACAGATGTAGGATAGACGTGCGGAAATTTGCCTTTAGCCAGCGGGTGGTTGGTTGGTGGAACAGACTGCCATCCCTTGTGGTGGAGGTTGATAGCCTAAATAAGTTTAAGGCTCAGCTGGACAGGTATTTTGAACGAACAGAGGGGTGAAGTGGAAGTGGGGTTTTTTTTTTTTTTTTTTTGGCTGATGCTGCATAAGCTTGCTTTCTTGCATCAAATGCCTCTACTAATGCTAATGCTAATGCTAATGCTAGTTATGAGTAGAAACTCATAAATCTGGCATTCTTGGGACCAAGCACACATTGGATTTTTGAAAATTCTAGCTTTTTGAATGGTACACATATTGCCTAAGTATTCAAGGTTAATTCATTATTTTTAGTAGCTAAAATTGTAGTTCTGATCCATATAGTCAGCACAGAGTGATAGTCAACAGCATTAAGCCAAAGCAGTTAACCTGCAGTAATGGACTGGCTCACTGAGTAATATTCTAAGAAACAAAAGTTGCAGGTTTGAATGCAGCCTCTCAGCATGGATGTTGTGATTATTCAGTATTTTTCAATGAGATATAAATAATGTGATATATAATTTTAGCAATCAAATCACCTTAAAAACTAAATACACACTATGTACTATTAAGTGTTATACTGTGAATATTACTGAATTCCTCACAAAATGAATGCTTTTATAATTATAAATACAGATTAAAAGTGACACATGGTATAGGAAATAAAAATAAAGAAATTGATATCTGGAAATTATTAATGGAATATAATGCTTTTAAAAATTTTTTTTTTTTTTTTTTAATGTTGGGCTGGACTATTTTTCCCCTGCTCTTGTATGGTTAACTACCTTCGGAGAAATATTCAAAAATGTAATTGATTAAACTGTATATCTAATAACACAATTGCATATCTAGAATATTAGTACAGCACATCCTGCTATAACATACCATCCTACAACATGCACTTCAAGTTGCATGCATATTTTTTTGCCACTATCTACCATTATGTGCACAAAAATCTGAAGTTACACACACAAAATCCATACGCCTCCAAGTTACTCTTTTTCACTAGTATTATTTCAGTTTATAGTTGCCCATGAGTGTACATTGCATATTTTGATCTATTATATGTTTGGTGTGTAAAAATTTTTAAACAGTTCCTATATATGCATATTACTACTTTTTTTTATATAAATTTTTTACTTGTAATGTAAAAAATGATATAAATATTGAAATAAAAATGGAAGTTTTAACGTTCCGGCAAAACTTGTTTTCAACATGGCCCACCCTCAAGGATAGCACAGTTGGTAGAATCAGCATTCTCCTCACATGGGGTGGAAAAGACCTGAGTTCGAGTCCTGTCGACTGCTTGAGCAATTTTTATGGGCCTTTTTCATAACGTGGCTGAGTTAGTCAGTCTCACATGATGGTAGCGTGTTTTTTCCCCTGAAAACTCAGGTTTTGTGCCCAGCAAACAAAACTGACCATAGAACACATGCAATTTACACAGTATATACAGAGCAATATGCCTTAGTCACTGATGTTCCTAAAACCTTACTACGACAACAACCAACATGGCTCAAGATATCAAATTCATTCCTCTAAAAAATACAAAATGTTCCCACCCTAACTGAAAAATTAATCATCAAAAACAAAACAATACTGCCCGTGTACATTTTATTTTAATACATTTTTACTATTTTTATTTAATAACCTTTGAGTTTTAATATTTAATTTACCAATCATAGTATAATATTTACTATGTGTATAATACTGTTGCAGTATACTAATAAAATAAACTGTTAAAATAAAATAAAATAAAATAAAATATAATATACTGATAAAATAAACGTTTCAAATGAGCGGGTAGCTAATGACAGGGAACAGAGCCTAAAAAACTTCAAGGGTTGTTAAATATACAAGAACAGTAAGTCTTAATTGTTTATATAGTAATGCTAGAAGTGTTGTCAATAAAATGAGTGAATTGGAACTGCTGGTTAAAACAAGTTGTTGTTGTTATTTGGTTTTTAGGAGCATTAGCGACTAGGGCCATATTGTTCCGGGGATATGCGGTGGTCATTCCCTGACTTTTCCGCATCCTCCGTATTTGGTAGTCACGGGCTTGAACCCCGGTCTAATCAAGAAGTGTGTGCTATGCACTGCTGCTCCTGCCCACCTGGCTACGGAGGCACCGTTAAAACAAGTAACGCAGACATAATAGGGCTTATGGAAATGTGGTGCCACCCAAAAATAGGGGATGATAAGTTTCAGTACGGCTTGTATAAGGTATTTAGGAAGGATAGGGTAGATAGAAGGGGTGGTGGGGTAATGCTTCTTATCAGAAGCAGCCTGTGTGCGATGATAGCTTTCCCGGATTCAGACGTTTCACGTACTAGTACAGAATCTGTATGGTGTGAGATAGTTGGAAACAAAGGTATAATGCGAGTAGGAGTAATCTACAGACCAGGTGATTGTGAAGATTAGGATGAAAGCCTCTACATGCAAATGGAATGGGCAAGTAAGCGTCAATGTCTTATTATGGGTGATTTCAATTTGCCTCTAATTGATTGGAGAAAATGGGATGGAAACTCGACATGGGGAACAAAATTTTTAAATCAACTAGATGACTGTTATTTGTATCAACATGTCAGGGAAAGTACTAGAGAAAAGAATATCCTAGACCTCATCATCATCACCCATGAATCAGATGACATAACAGGGCTGACAGTAGAGGAACCAGTATCAGGAAGTGATCACGGAGTTCTACAGTGGATGATGAAGAGAGAGGTAGCAGCAGTAAAAGGCAAAGGAATGGGTTATAATTTTAGAAAAGGAAATTATGATGCCTTAAGGTGCTACATGGCCTCTTAACTGGGTAGGTATCACACAGAGAACGAATACAATTGAACTGTGGTATGCTTTTAAAACATTAATCACAGATGCCTTGAATGCGTATTTACCATTAAAAAAATACTCCACGAGGAGGGTCCAAGTTGGATGAATAGTGAAATTGCCACATTACTTGAGCAGAAAAAGGTGGCATGGAAAGGTTACAGAGCAATAAAAAGTACTGAAGCCTAAACAGCTACAAGATGATCTGTAATAGAGCCACAGAAAAGGTTCGACAGGCAAAGGCAGTTTATGAGAAATCGCTAGCAAACAGAGCAAAGGGGGGGGGGATACGGAATTCTTGACATATATAAATGCTAAGAAGAGCAGGACAAACCAGATCGGACCTTTACGTAAGGGAAAGGGGATAGTATTAAATACACCAGCTAACATTGCAGATGAACTCAACAGTTATTTTGCATCGATATTTACAGAAGAAAAACCTTTTGTGGCAATGGGAAATTGTGGGAGCGAAGTTGAAAAATATGTAATTAATGATATTGAAATTTCTCAAGATTATTTAATGAAAAAACTTTCAAGCCTACAGGCCAGTAAGACTCCTGGAGTTGATGGAATATACCCTATAATCTTAAGGGAGGCGTCAAGTGAGTCTAATTATGCGAGCATCACTAGACTCTGGGGAGATTCCGTTGGATTGGAAAAGTGCCAATGTATCTCCCATACATAAGGGTGGTTCTTAAAGTGAAGTGGGAAATTATCGACCTGTCAGTCTGACTTCAGTGGTAGGGAAAATCATGGAGGCAATGATCAAGGGTAGAATTCAGGATCATTTGGATAGAATTGAAATTCTCAAGGATACTCAGCATGGTTTTGTAAAGGGAAAATCATGTTTAACAAATCTGGTTCACTATTTTGAAAGGGTCAATCATGAGCTAAATTTAGGGAATAATTTCAACGTTGTTTATTTAGATTTCAGCAAAGCTTTTGACTCAGTCCCACATGAGCAGTTGCTTTATAAGCTGGAACAGGTTGGAATCACTGGGAAAATCCTTAGATAGATATCAGGATGGCTTGAGGGCAGGAGGCAGAGGGTTGTGATAAAGGGCTATTCCTCAGATTGGATTGATGTAAGAAGTTGGGTTCCCCAAGGATCAGTATTAGGACCACTGTTGTTTTTAATTTTCATAAACGACATTGATGAAGGGCTGGAGGGCATGATGTCTAAATTTGCAGATGATGTTAAAATTGGTAGAGTAGTTAATGATCACTGTCAAGCTGAGCTTCTTCAGAGTGACCTAGAAAGACTTGAGGAATGGCCAGAAAAATGGCAGCTATGCTTTAACCCAACAAAGTGTAAGGTATTACACCTGGGAAACAGTAATTCCAAAATAACTTATTCACTTGGTGAAGTTCAACTAAACCCAGTACTGGGATGTCAGACATGAAATTCTCTGAGCATTGTAAACAGGTTGCAAGGAAGGCCCATGATGTCCTATCGATGATCTATTGAACTTTTGCAAGTAGAGATAGGGACGTGATAATCCCATTATATAAGGCTTTTGTTAGACCACACTTGGAATACTGTGTTCAAGTATGGAGACCTCACCTAAAGAAAGACATTGAGCTTCTTGAAAGGGTGCAAAGACTGAAACTTGCCTGGTGAGATCAGCAAAAGGGCATCCTTAAGAAGAAAGACTTCGAATATGTTGTTGTTGTTGTTGTTGTTATTTGGTGTTTTAGGAGCATTAGCAACTAAGGCCATATTGCTCCGGGATATGCGGTGGTCATTCCCTGATCTTTCCGTATCTTCCGTATTTGGTGGTGACGGGCTCGAACCCTGGTCTAATCAAGAAGCATGTGCTATGCACTGCTGCTCCTTCCCACCTGGCTATGGAGGCTTCGAATATGTGGGTTGCAGAGTTTGGAAACTAGACACCTTAGAGGAGATTTGATTGAGGTGTTTAAGGCTCTGAGAGGCATCAGTAAAATGAATGGGGATGAAATTTTCAAGATTATAAATGATGCTAGAACTAGGGGCCATAAATTCAAGTTATGGTGGGGAGGAGATGTTTAGATTGGACTGCAGGAAGTTTTATTTTAGCCAGCGAGTTATAAGTTACTGGAATAAGTTGCCTACACGGGTGGTAGAGGCTGACAGCTTGGGGAAATTCAAAAGTCATATGACTATTGCCTTCGGGTGAGGGAAACACATAGGATGATAGGTTTAATTTCCTTTTCTTTTATTAATTATTATTATTATTTTTTTATTTATTTATTTTTTTTTATTATCATTGTTTTATTCTTTTTTTTTTTTTTTCTTTTATGGCTGGTGCAGCATAAGCCATAGGCTTTCTTGCACTATGCGGTCATGCTAATACTAATACCAAAATAAGTTTGAAAATGAGGTAACTAATGAAATTTATAGCTTTTATGCAATATATCCCCAACTGTTACATGAAAATGCGCTTGCTATGGTATGGCACACATTTCTACTATACACCTTTTTTTTTATAACATATCTTCCATGAGCAGGAACAGCTGCATTAGCAAAACCATTCAAGGAAGCAAGTTAATGTAGCATCTAAGAAGGAAAACCTTTCTCATATTTCTTTCAAGTGCTTGTCCAATTCCCTCTTTAAATTAAGATAAACTTCCAATCCATAAGAGAAATTTATACTATCAGTCAAATTACTTTGAATGTAGGAAAATATTCAGACATATGTTCTATAATTATTCCAGCTCTATCTAAATTTATTGTTGTCCTCTTGTATATGTCACACAAATCAGTGCAAAATGCCCTCAGCATTTAGTTTTTGAACCCTCAAACACCTTGATTAGGCTGCCCTCACAGACATAGCTGGTTTAGGGAATTCAAGTCTTTCAATCACTGGCAAAAGTTACGCTCCCTCGAAAGATTAACATCAAGTACTTGGTCCTTCAGCTTGGTCTTGCATGTCCAGCTGAGAAACAAATCCCATTATCTGTGGTTCTGCCTAAGTTGCTACCACCTTTTTTAATTGTAGAGAATTACCTGAACAGGCAAATTGGCTATACATTTAAAAATCTGAGACACTATCAGGGCAGCTGTTTCAAAGCTTACTGGCTTCTCATCAGAACATATGCCAAACAGTGCATGGAAGAAGCACTTCCATTTAAAACATAATAACCAAACCCAGCACTAGGGCTGTGCAAGGCAGGCACTAGCCACAGGTGCTGCCTAAAATAAACGTTGCTCAGGGCCATGTAAATGGGGTGTCTATTGGATGTGCCACACCAGGGCTCCCAATCGAGGAAGCCATCAAAATCTCAACATAAATAAGCGAGGCCCCCTTAGCCTTTCTTTCATCTGGGCTCCCCAAGTACCTTTGCACGGCCATGGTGCTGCTAGATGCGCTACTGCATATATGTGTTAAGATAGGTTATGAATTAGGCGGCATGACTAGGTTTTGCCTCGGGTGCCACAAACACCAGCGCTGTTTCTGATAATAGCCATTCTGTGTGCTCCTCCTGTCAGCAGAATTGGGCTACATTAATCCTATGCAATATCACATTACAGGACTGCAGAAGTTGAAATCAAACCTGGGATGCATTACTGTGTCTGATATTCGAACAGAAAACATTCTGCTCCCTCAAAAGAATGATGCTAAGTAACCCCCCCCCCTCTCCGCAATCCTACAATATATCATAAAATCATTAAATCCAAACCACTATTAGCTGGGCCACTGGCATCATCAAATTTAAAAGAACTCTTATATGTGAATGTGGATGCAAAATATCTATACAGTATATCAGCAACCAGTTCAAGATTGTTGAAAGTGGTCTCTGCAGACTTGACAATTAGAGGATTTTTTTTTTTTTTTTTTTTGCAGCAAGCAACAATCCCATTAATAGTGATAGGAGATATAGGTATGCCTATAACAACCTAACATATACTACATATATTAAGCATGAATACATCATTGTACTTAAAAATTGTTTTAAATATAATTGTATTTCTAGTTCATTTATTTATTTATTTTTTTTGTGGTCTGTGGCCCAAAAAAAAATATAAATAATAAATAAATAAATAAATAAAATAAAATAAACTATAAAAAAAAATCAAATATAAAAGTGATCTGCATCTGAAAAAAGGATTGCAAATGCTGATCTATTAAATGTTTGTCTTGAATCTATATGCTTGGCAATTAAAAGCATCACTGCTCCACCCCCTCTGTACACATTGCATTTGCTATATTAAAATTCTTCATCTAGTACATTAAGTATAACCATTGTGCATTATGGTTTAAGTCTGTATGAGTATGTGTTCATGGGCCGACCTGCATGGTGGGCGTGATGAAAAACCCATTTGTACCAGGAAAGATTATACAGTCCTTAGCTTATGATGTAATACTAGATCATCCAGACAGGAATGGAATTATAAAGGAGTTACAGCACTGCTTTGTTAAGGGAGAGATCATGTCCAACTAACATGAGGTTACACAAAAGAGCTGGATGCAAAGATAATTTTCAGATCAAACTTTGATTTCAGCACAGCTTTTGATAATACAATCCCACAAAGGATTTCATTAGGAGCAAGTTGCTATTATAGATAAAGAACTGGCTTAGTAATCATAAATGGCCACTACTTTTCTTGGACCAATGTTGTGAATACAAGGTTCAGTGCTGAATAATTTTCTATTTCTAATATTTACTAAAGATATCGAAGAGTTATTTGAAGTTTAATGTCCACATTTGCAGATGATACAAAGGCAGGCAGGATGCTTTAATACAGGGAAAATAACAAGTTACCTGCCTGGAGTAGATAATCCCTGTCTTTGAACTCTATCCTCAGGGAATACAAGAAAAGGATTCAAATTTGTTCCAGGCAAACTGCAACTGATAGTGAGTAACTTTGTAGGAAAACTGCAACTGATAGTGAGAGGTCATTAAGCAAGGAGAAATGCTGCAGCATACTCGCACTGATTGCCCATTTCAGTGCTAAAACCAAATATATTGTAAATGGAACAGAACTAAACTTAAGCCACCTACAGTACCACTGCTCTTGCTGCATAACAGAGAGTTGAGGTGCATTACAAAGTCATAAAATACAAGTATAGCAAGCATCCGAGAAATACAGCAAACTTCTCTTGGCATTCTACTAGTATTGTGAATTGAGTATGTTAAGTGGAGTGAAAAATCTCTTAAATCATTTCTCATGGATTATTTTAATTATTATAGATGAGTTAAGTGAACTGTACATTGTCTATCAGCTCCAGGAGCTGTCCTGGAAAGAAAGACATCCAGTGGAGACCACTGCATATGTCTTGAATTAGCTGCCAGATCCCACCCCCCCTCCCACACCTCTCCTGTAGAGACTAAAAACAATGGGACTTGGAGTTGAAGAAACATCAACTGTAAGGAATGCTAAGGTGCAGAGATCACTGATTAGTTCATTTCTTGTGGCGACTTGAGCATGTAATGTTGGCTGTATGTATGTAGTAGCAGAAAGGAACATTTTAAAAATAAGCTCACAGAAATTGTTGGGTCATAGTGCATATAAGAAATAAATTAAATGGGCATTAGACTTGGCTTGTACCCTGTTTGAGTGTAAATCAATTTCGGTATACTTGTATGTAATACTGTTTATGTCCAAGGTCAAGGACCAAAATTTCGTGGGTGGGGACTATCCAATCCTCTGTCATATGATTTTTTACAAACAAATTTTAGGAAGTTAAACCTATAATAAAGAAACATCAATTTTCATAGAATTATATATGTTCGTATATTCTGAAGGCTTTGTAAACAATGATTTCTTTTGAAACTTATTCAATTTGTGTACTTGCTATTTAAAAACATTAAAAATTTAAAAACAAAAAAAACAAACAAACTATACTTTGTCAATGGTGTATAAGTCTGTGTTATTATCTAGGGCTGTATGTTGGGGTCTTGTATTGCCTCAGGCAGCACATTACAGCACAACAATCCTGCCAATGAGTGAATATTCCTTTACATAAAGCAATCGTTTTTTACATCTTGAATGTTGCATACAGCTTGGAAATTCCATTTTAAGAAAGATGTACACCTATTAAAAAGGGTATAGAGACAAGTGACAAGATTGGTTATAACAGCACAAAGTATTACCCAGACTTGAGTTCTGTAAGTTAGTGCTCACAAACAAAACACTTGCATGGTCACCTGATTGAGGTATTCTAAGGATTGCGTAAGCTAAACACTAGGGTAGCTTTGCATTAATCATGCAAAGGAAAATAAATTTAAACAGAAGGTATAATTGCAGAACAGATATGCAGAAATTTTTGTTTTGTCAAAAAAGTGATTAAATGTCTGTTATGAATAGAAGTTTATTTAAATTGAAAGTGGATTAGTCAAATATCTAAAAGAAATAATGGAAGTGACAATCGGTAATACCCAAGTTGTTTTCCTTGTATCATTTTGCCAATACTAAGTCATATAAAATTAACGTTCAGAATGTCAAATAATTTTTATTAAATTAAATACAGGCAACCCTCATATAACATGGTACTTCTACAACAAGGTTTTGCTCTAACACGATTGAAAAATTGCGGCAATCCTCGCACAACACAGTATTTATATAACATGGTTAGAGAATTGCAGCAAACCACGTATAACACAGTAATTTTGAGCTTTTGTGCAGGGAAAACTCTGCTATTATGTTGGATGCAATTTTTAAACATTTCCATTCTTTTTTGTGAATCCCTATATTTTATTTTGTTGGGAAATTTCCGCATTAGATTCTGTGCTTTGAACTTGGTTTGTTTGAGACCATAAAAAATTGTGACTTCGAAGGGCACAGTTCGTGACTTTTAAGGTCTTTAAGGATTTTATTTGATTGTTTATAAAATTTTCCAGGTATGCATTACTAAACTTTGTTCTTAAGAACCGTATTGGAATAATTTCTTTGTTGTGAATTAAATTCCAGCCCTAAATTATGCCTAAGGAAAGTAAAAAAGCACTACTCAAAAGAAACTATTTCTCTAGAATCAAAGATATATTTGGATCGTCTTAAAACAGGGAAAAAGGTATCATATGTTGCAAAAAGTTTAAATTTAAATGAATCAACAATCCAGACCATAAAGAAAAATGAACAGAAAATTAGGACTACTGTTGCTGCAGGATCTTTCATTTCTGCAAAATGACAGCTCGTCCCTGAGCACAAATAATTGAGAAAATGGAAAAAGCACTCAGGATTTGGTGGAAATGGCATTGGAGGTGAATCAAATCAATTCAGAGGATGATAGTACAGATGAAAATTTTGAAGTTATAAATTTTACACTAAAAAGCATACAGAAAGGTATGAACTTAGCCAAGCAATTAGAATCTTATTTTTTGAATGCAGATTCTTCAACAGAGAGGAGCACAAAGTTCAAAAGAGATCTTCAAAAATGCTTAGCTCCATACTAAGAAATTTACAAAGATCTACAAACCCAGTTACTGATTTTTTAAAGAGAGCAGAAGATACACAAAATCTAGATGTTGCAGAAGAAAGTTCAGAAGGTGAAGATATCCTGCAACAGAGAAAACATTCTTGTTTGATTGTGCTTAGCAGTGGGGCCTCCATAGCCAGGTGGGCAGGAGCGGCAGTGCGTAGCACACGCTTCTTGATTAGACCGGGGTTCGAGCCCGTGATCACCAAATACAGAGGATGCGGAAGGGTCAGGAAATGACCACCGTATATCCTCGGAGCAATATGGCCTTAGTTGCTAATGCTCCTAAAAACCAAATAACAACAATAACAACAGCTTAGCAGTGATGAAGAGGAAGAAAATTAAATGAACATATATTATCTGACATATGTATCGCACTTTGTAAGACTCAAATCAGTTTAGTTATTACTATTTTTTAATAAAAATTAAGTTTCCAATAATTATAAAAAAAAATGGTGTATTTTTGTTAGCTTTTGGAACATAACCCTCTTTTTGTACTGGTTCTTATTCCCATATAACATGGTTTTTGCACTACACGAGATTTTATAGGAACCTAACTACTGGGTTAGATTCCTATAAAATCATTTAATGTACAAGTAACCCTTGTATAAGGGCTACCTGTACATTAAAAAAAAAAAATTATACTTCCAAAAAAAAAAAAAAAAAAAAAAAAACCTTGTCTAAAACAATAAGAAATGCAATGAGAACACATTTTCTATTTCAACATATTTATTATCTTTCAGTATGCCAAACACTGCCAAATGACACTCCAGACACAAACACTGCCCAGACAGACATACAGGCACAATATTTGGAAAAGAAAGTTTTCTAACCCTTCAAAGTGGCTCAGTTAACACCAACCTGCCTGGGTTAGAAGCACCACAAGGAGTGTAGGTACAACAGTAAGGTGTAGCCAAACATTCTAGGAACCTTGTTGATGATCCAAGAGGAGAGCAGTTTTTGCTGATGCACAACTGTACGGCACAGGACGTTCCGTAATGGCCACTTCGTTTGCAGCCACAACGACCCACCCTTACTATGGCAGTGGAATAGGCTGAATCACTTGAGTGAGCATACTGAAGAGACCACAAGTCGTCATAGTTGTGGAATGTGGTTTGACCTGAGCAATGTTTACAAGTATCAGTTTAGTCTTGCAGTTGTCACACTTTTTGGCGAAAAGAAGTCCCAAGGTGCTACCCACTAATCCAAATGGTCATCACAATGGTAGCAGGAATGTCACACATCTGTCCAGATATTTTACACGATACTTGCACATTTTTTTTAACTTTCTGTACATTATGCAACGTGCATTTCCAATACTTTTGGAAAAGGAGCTGACATATTGGCACTGCCTAACAAATGAGATTCGTTTCAGTATACAAGGCATGTGCACGCAAACACACAAACATATACATGTATATATATATATATATACATACACACACACATATATACATATATATGCACATGATAGCACTTCCATAGTATGCGGAGCTCCCAGGTGACCAGTGCAGAAGTCACAGATTGCTATATTTCCCAAAGTTACATATGAAAGACACATTTTTTGTGCTTCATCCTGAAGATGACTGTACATTTGGTGTCAGTATAAAGCTTGGAGGAACTGTTCACCCCATTCTTGTCAGTAGATCACTTCGTAGACAGTGGCCTTTTTGTCCCCTGATCCAGTTACGATATACTTGTCATCTGAGGAAATGTCACAGCTCAGCACTGAAGAAGATTCTTTTGACTGAAATAACAAACATACTATATTAATTCAAATAGTTGTAATACCTTGGCTTAGTTAGTTTACTTAAGATAAAAGCAAAGGTTCTTATACAAAGATATCAAACCAATAAAAACATATTTATAAATGGTTAGTAAACATCAATTCCCCATTAAATTACAGTTGAAATTACATAAATTTATTATGTGACATATAGAACCTAATTCTGGTTCAGTTCTTACTATTGATGTAATTAAAATGCACTCTCACTAAGAAGAAAGAAAATGTTGTTAACTATACATTATTTTCTATTGCCACGACAACTGGCTACCAGTAATTACAGACTGATGTGGTAACTGTAGATGTGCTTGCTAAGTTACTATATCATTGTCACTACATTGCCACTTATAAAACTGAAGAAATCATAATTAAAATGAGAGAAATTTACCTGTATGTTGTCTACAGAAGGCATGTGAGCACCACTCTTTTCAACTTTCTATAAATTCTGGTAGGTGCACATTTTGCATTTCTATCCTGTGATCATGACTAGCATCAAAAAGCCCTGTCAGCTTAAGGAAGTTAACTTTTTATATCGTTTTCAAAATCATTTTCACTCAGTTTTATAAATTGACAAATTTCTCCTTTCACTCATAGTTATTTGGTGGTGGTTTGGGGCTCCATTGCCCCGATTCCAGATGCATTGAAGCATTACTGTTTCTTTGGGTGCAAGAATTCATTCAAATTAGTTTTATATTCATTTTTAAAAGTTGAAGAGTGGTGCTCACAAGTATTCTACAGACAACACAGAGGTAAATTTCTGTCATTTTAATGACTTAAAAACTTATTTTAATTACTTATTAAAAACTGAAGAATATATTTAAAAACAAAGCTCCCTTTTAATGTTTAACTTACTAATTTTGTATCGAAGTAACCCCTTTGGATACACACCACAATCTCCACCATTGCTGGAAACATTTTTTTTAAAAAATAATATTGTCAATTATCCCTTGTGATTTTTACAGAATCTCTAAGACATCATTAAATCACTTTATTTTCAGATTCAAGTTCATCTTTGGCAACAAGGGGTCACAAAGGGACAGTCTGAAGAGTAAGAGGATGCAGAGAATTTAGTTTTCTGCCAGAACCTGTCAGAAAAATGGCAACAGGAGCATTGACTTCAAACCCACATGAATGTTTGTGCTTTTGATAAACCTGCTTCATCCCCTCCAAAGGTTGTTTAGAACAGTCTTTGTTCTTCTGAAGTGTCCACATCATAAAAACATTGCATAGCACATCTGATACACCTTTACACAGATAACGAATGCAACCCATGATGCCATATGATTAGAAAAATTGCTATGAAAGTATGTTATATTACCTTGCTAGAAAATTTGTACTACTGGTAGTACTATTAAGCAACTGTTTCATAACTTTTTGGTTAGCACCTCATATGTAAACTACACGAGTGACAATCAAATTCCAAAACACAGATCAAAATTCCAACAGATAACAGCAACATTGCAAAAATGCTGATTGGCATACAATAAAACTGAATGCATGTACATATTATTAACGTGCTGAAGTACAAGTTATTTTTCTAACTTCTTTAGAAAGGCACGCTGTGGTTGAAATTATGACAAAGAGCTGGAACCAACTCATTATCATTGCCATATTTACCTACAGATAATCTGCATATTTTTCCAAAAATTGACACTTTTAAAATCAAGGTGCAGCTTATAAGCAGTTCTTAAAAAAAAAAAAGAAACAAAAAAAAAAAAAGACCCTGTAAATGGATAGGCCAGATGTGGTAAAGGTACATAGTTCACCATTACGGCAATAGATTCATAAACAGAACTAGATTTGAATCAATTCTATTAATTAGTGGATTCCTAAAGGAAAAATATTGTATTTTTTAAAAAAAAATTTTTTGTTGTTAGGGCTTGTAATCAGTGCAATAATTTCAATTAACATATTTATATTATATGGAGCAATCTGATATTTATTTATTCCGAGTCATCCTGATTGCTGCACACAGAATTCTGAGAGATTTACATTTTAACATTCCCTCAGAGTTAGCGGTTGTCACAGCACATGGCATTCAGTTCTTTTCACTAAACTAATTTATTTTTCAAGTATTCTATATGTCAGTATTCTACATCTACAGGTCCAAAAATTTGCTTAACCTTGAAATGATAATGGGATCGTGCATAATTCTCCCCCCACTTTTAATTTCAAGACCATAGAACTTTGAGGGTGTGGCTTATATTCAAGCAAATACAGTATTATTATTATTATTATTAATAATAACATGCCTGCCATTACAGAAATACCACACAGCAGGAGGAGGAGGATGGCTGATTTTATTTGAATTTTTGCAATTCTAAACAGAAAAACTAATTCCTGTTGAAGATGTAAGTTTTTGGTCTCCTTTTCATTAAGTTCCCTCCTTCCCCCAAACATTAAGTTCCCCTTCCCCCCAAAATTTTCTTGGCGATGCTAGTGAAGCTGTATGTTGCAATGTGGAGAGCGGCAAAGTGAATATCTACTGTGATTAATGAGGAGAAAAGCTATTAGTCAGTCTTGAGCAAATTTTTCTCCCAGAAACTCTGGTTTTTATATCCAGCAAATACAGTATGGACTACAAAATGCATGAAATTTATTGGCAGAATATCCTGATACCTTGTGTCCTTTGGTACCTTGGCACAAATTCAAAAGAACATTAAGTTTCCTCCTCAATTCCAACAATATATCACATGGCTGTACTAGTTCCCATGAAACCTTAAAGACAATAAAACACACAGGCCAGGCCAGTAAACTATAATGTCTTCATTCTGCACAAAAGTTAAATGTACCCTATCAATTTGACAAAATCACTGAAATAAGAGATTTACCATATGGTACTTATACAAATAATGTCAATAATAATGTGAAAATATTTAACAAACATATAATAAAGGAAGTTGTTGTCATTACTCTTATTCTTAAAGAAAAATAAAAAAAAAAATTGGAAGAAACTGAGTACAGTGTTTGCATACGTTTAACAAAATAACAAGATTGGTGTTTTTATTTATTTTTTTTTTTTTGACCCTGTCAGAATTTTCACCTTGCTTTGATCTGTTGGAGTATTTAAAAGTGGGGTTAAATATTTTTAATCTGCCACCATTTTGATGTACAGCGAGCTTGTGCTTTTCTGGCTCCACTGGGACCATAATGGAGCTAGAAAAGTGAAGAATCCAAATATACATATAGTCTATACTCTACCTATGAATTACTCCAAGTCAAAATGAATGAAAATTAATTAAATCTTCAAACAATAAAAAGACTATATGATGGTCAAAAAAGTGCTTATCCTTCTCCATTAGCATTAGACCATGGATTGAAGCACTTTCTGAAAGTTTTAACCTCAATTATCCACATAAGATGGTGTCCATGTTTATCAGCCGTGGTTTGTATATCATCATATTTTTCTGCAAATTACATAACTAAAGAGGTGTTACAAAATTTTTTCTAACCATGTTTAAATTTTGAATGAAAAGTAACTTAATTTTATATATTGTTTCAATTTTTAACCTATCTGAATCCATGAAAGTATTACATTGTTTTGTCTATGTACGTAAAATTTTAAAGTGACTCAAAACCTAAGTATCAATATATTAAAATATCACAAATAAATAAAAGAAATTAATTCTAGGGGTATTCATCCAGCATTTTCTCTGAGGTGTTAAAAAAATCTCAGGCCAGCACTGACTATCAGAAATCTGAAACAAACCAAAAACACAGCAAATAAAAAAAATTTTCTTAAAGATAATTTATTTTTACCATATAAATAGTGCCATAATCACAAACCAAGATCAAAACAACCAGAAAAAAATTCTGGAACAGCTTGCAGTGGTAATTACAGCATCTACTGCTAAGAACAGAGAATATCAAAATTTATAAAAATTTTTGAATTAAAAGGAAAGGAGACAAACCTCAAAAGACCATCTTTTTATAATATACCACCATACTATTTGCAGTTGCAGAATTAAATAGAACTGCCCTATAACTACAACAAATATGTAATAAATGTTATTACACATTTATTTGCAGTTATATGGCAAAGCTATGATTTCTGGACTTATACTATCAGGCATCCACATTTCCTGTAAAGTTTTATTACAACATTATCTATTAATTTTATATACTTAGATAAGGAAAAGGTTTAAACTTACCTGAAATATGCTAGCACCATATGGAGTTCTCCAAGCATTCAATAAATTATCTTTCCCTGTACTAACAAACCACTTGCCACAGTATGCAAATTTGAGAGAAAGAACACAGCTTTCATGTAAATGTAACTGGTATTTGTCTGTTTTGGTACAATGAAGAACTTCTACATTGCTGCTTTCCATTCTATAAATAAATAAATAAAATATTATCTTCACAGCAATGTTTTCATTTACCACACAAATAAGTTTGCACTTCACTGTAAATGGTTCAAAAACTGCTATTCTAACCTAGACTCTTGATTGTGTGTTCAGACTAACTTAATTTGTTTCCCTCTGCATTTAAGCAGCACAAGTTTTGAGCATCACCACTATCATGAATAAGCATAAAGTGTTTTCTCATATAATAGTTATACTGCTATAACTCACAGCATAATTTATGCTGTGGTTAGAATCCTTCAGCAAGCAACATATTTACCAGTCATAAATGATTGACAGTTAACCTCCGTACACTTTATTCAAATTGCATACAAAAGCAAAATGAAGTAAAGAGATCTACGCGTTCTACAACATAAAATTATGAATAAAAATAAGACTGCTCCTTACACTTTTGAACTAGTGTCTATAATACCACCATGTACACCACACCACAAACTCTGTATATACATGAGTACATAATGGGGAAGGGGTTGAAATTCTACCCAAATAATGATGCTGACTAGTACTTTCTGGGAAATGAGATATTATTCAAGTTTCTCCTCTAGAGGAGGAGGAAAGTTTTTTTTTTATAATTTTTTATTTTTGTTTTATTTTAAGACAAATAATTATATTCTCTAATGGTAGCAAATGCCCGAAAATTAAACGCAGTGATAAACTGAAGGATGGAGTACAGGATCAGGTTAAAGGTCAATTTATAGTATGCAACTATTATCAAGCAAAGTCTGTCATCATCGGAAAGGTCTTTATGAAGATCATCCAGTCAAGACTGCAAAAACATCGCGAGCAAACCAGTCGAGAAGAACAGGCAGGATTTAGACCCGGGCGAGGATGCTGTGATCAAATCTTTGCCATTCGTCATCTGATGGAGGAGAGGATCCGGTGTGGACAGCGAACCGTCATTGTTTTCATTGACTTTAAGTCTGCTTTCGACTGTGTCCACCGGCCTGCCTTATGGAAACTACTAGAGGTTGAACATGTACCTCGAAAAGTCATCACACTCCTCCAAACTGCATACAACGGTTTAACCAGCCAGGTGCGCATCCAGAATGATTTATCTGAGGAATTTACCATCCAAACTGGAGTCCGCCAAGGGGATGTAGCCTCCCCGTTGCTTTTCAACATTGTGGTCGACGCCATTATGAGGCAAGCATTCAGAAACAGACAGGGCATACAATATGACAAGGATCACTATGTGACTGACCTGATGTTTGCTGATGATAGTGCTATCCTTGCCGGTAACGACGCTGAAGCCACGGACATCCTCTACGACATTGCCCGCATTGCCCGGCCATACGGTTTGAAGATCAATGCTGGTAAGACAAAGGCCCTGACAACAGATGGGTCGCAAGCCACCATCTATCTCGAAGGCGTCCAGATCGAGCAAGTGCAGGACTTTAAATACCTTGGGTCGCTGGTCCAGGAGAAGAAAGTTGCATCCACCATGGAAATCCACAGCAGAATTGGACAGGCGGCCACTGCGTTCGCCTCGCTCAAATGGTGTCTGTGGAAGAGGACCAACATTTCCACAAAGACTAAAATCCGACTCTTCCGGACTTTGATCCTGCCCATTCTTCTTTACGGATCGGAAACATGGATTTGTCTCAAGTTAGATTTGAACAAACTCGAGGTATTCCAAATGCGATGCCTGCGGCAGATCTTGGGCATCTCTCTTCGCGACCGCATCACTAATGATACCATCCGCGCCAGATGCCAACAGCAACCAACCATTGCCGACCAAATCCAGAAGCGAAGGCTCAGATGGTTTGGCCACGTATGTAGAATGGGCACGAACAGAATACCATCCACACTCCTTTGGAGACAACGACCCACCCAATGGAGCATCCAACGGACCGCGCCTAGGAAAACGTGGGCCAAGCAAGTGGAAGATGACTTGAAGAGCCGACGTCTCGACCTTAACCACGCCAGGACTGAAGCCATGGATCGTAAGGTATGGAAGAACATCACAGAGCAAGTCCGAAACCCTGCGGCACCTACAGCAGCATACTGGTTGCGTGGCCAACCGCCTCCCCCAGCTGCCAGCTAAGGACCAAAGAAGAAGAAGAAGCAAAGTCTGATGAAAGATGGGTACTATGTTGAACAGACTGTAATATCACATGACTCCTACAGTTCACAATCAGCTTGCACTTGAATGTCTAAGTAAAATTTGAACTATCCTTGGTTACAAATTTATTATATTGTATTAACGGGGCTCTGATAAGTTTAAGATCGTTTTGGATCAGCACCAGTGGAACTCCAGCCACAAAACATAATGACTATAAATTATGCAAGTTCTAAACATGATCTGTCTCCAGAGCTGGAAAAAATGCCAAAGCAGTGGTGAATTCTTTTGTGATCAGCTAACCTTACTCATTTGAAAAAGACTGTTCTTTATTTCTATTTTAAAAATATATTCATTAAGAGATCGAGAATCTGACAAAGGACTACAAACCAGATTTGAATCATCAGTAATGGAGAAGTATATATTAACTACATATAGCTAATTCAATAATTTAATGCTCACTTTTAATCTAATAAACAAACTTAATCTAATAATTAACTCTGTTTTGAACACACACACACACACGTTAAAAAAAACAAATTGACATCAGTTAGTAGGTATAGGTAAAACCTCTCAAAATCTGGCAACAGGGTCAGCTTTAGGGTAAGGCCACTTAACCTTGGCCTAGGTGCCAAGATTTCAGGGTCGGAAACGCCCCCTAAACTTTGGCACAAATTGGCAAAATTAATCATTCTAAAAAATGAAAATCTCCACATCGCTGTGAAGGGGCACCATCAGTCAATGTGGCCTGGGGGTACCATATATCCTTGAGCCAGCCCTGTCTGGCAATCTCAAAGAATCTGTTCCTTATTAGACTCATTGTACAAGTAGGTAGTGAAATTTTTTCCCCAAAGAGAAAGTAATGTTCAGTACAATAAAAATAAAATGATTTCCCTTTCCAAAATATGCCACACTGTGGGCAACATATTTTAGAAGGGGAAAAGGGAAAACATTTGTGTAATTGCTTCACAGAGTGCCTGATGTCAAGCATCTTTGACAATACAATCTTTTTCACAATATTTAAGGGCCTATGTATGTGACCTGAAAGGCCATAATCCTCTGGGCTACTTAATTTTCTTTTAGGCAGCATATGGGATAAGTACAAATGGATGAAAGTTGCAGTGTCAATTTTATTTGATTCTAATGTGCTGAATGGCCAATTCAAAATCATCTTTTCTTATGATGTTCAGAAAATTCAATAGTTTTTCTATAATATGATTTAGGCACTCCATTACAGAGGAGTTAAACTGTATTTCATTTAAAAATTTTAATTTTCTTCACGCATGTGTAAGTGTTGTGTCGGTTCATTAATTATACAAGTTAATTACAGATATAAAGGAAAAAAAAAAGAAAATTATAGTAAAATAAAACAGTCTCCATTGTGAAATGCCTCAGTTCAAAAATATGAACTTTCAGCAAAACAAGTCTAGTAGCATATTTTTTTATGATAAGCATAAATACTGTAGATATTTTACTCACTACAGATATATTTTGTATTGAGATTTATTTCTTATGATATTTAATCAAAATTGAACTTACCCTACAGCTAGCCACTCTCCTGTGGGACAATACCCTAGTGAAAATATTTGTGAGGTAAAGTCATGCTGCTGAAGTTGCCTTCCCTAAGGAAAAGATGAGAGGGGGTATTAAAAAAAAAGCTTGCTTCACTGAATATATACACAATGTAGAATGGTTGCTAAAATATACACACACACACACAGAAAGTAAACTACATACAGAGCAATACTAGGGCAATTTGTGCTCATTATACACAAGTGTTGAAAACTATTCAATTCATTATTAGCACAAGATGAAGTGAAGAAGTAAAGCGGAATGAGAATGAAAGGCAAAATACTGATTAAATGAACTTCAACCAGGGCCGGCTTTAGGGTAAGGCCAAGTAGGCACTAGGTCTAGGGGTGCCAAAGTTTAGGGGGCATTTCACCCCATAAATCTTGGCACAAATTGGTAAAATTAATCAATCAAAAAAATTAAAATCTTTGCATTGGCAGGGGGGGGGGTGTCATCAGTCAATGTGGCCAAGGGGTGCCATATACTCTTGAGCAAGCCCTGGCTTCAACTAGTGAAATTGTAAGTATGTACAGTACCTTAAATACAGTTATAAGATATTTTAAGCCGACCGGGCTAGCCGGGTGGGTCAAGTGCCTGCCTAGCAACCCAAAGGTCTTGGGTTCGAATCCCACCTTGGGCTTGGATCAGAGTACTGAAAAAACCTCGGGAGGTGCATTATGGCCACAGAAGCTGATGTGCCAATAACAAACAAACAAACAAACAAACAAAAAAAAAAAATTTAAATCAAGCAGCAGAATCTGCAAAATATCAAATATCCTCAAGAGAAATATAACATTCTAAATGACTGTACAGTTGTAGTGGGATCGGGATGAAAGTACCACACTGAAGGAAATCTCCAAATGAAAATCTCTAACCAAATTTTCGAGAAATAAATACAACTTATACTTTGTGTTATTTCTGGAACCTATTTCAACCATTCCAATCTTATGCATGGCAGCAAATGTTAAAGGAAACCTATTACTGCTTAAGTAGATGTCAACACCAATCATTTTTATTAAATGCTACAATTTGATTTTATTGGCTAAGCCACAAAATTTGGTTCTTCAGGTGAATTCTTAGCAATCCACTTGAGTACCAATGTTATTTATTTACTTATAAATAACCTCGATGCTTCAATAAGTTCTTGGTTCTTTATAAATAAATAAATAACAAGGTTATTTATTTATTTATTTATTCAGTTTTAACTTGTCAACAGCATTTGCACTAGGGGGATTGCAGTTTTGATTAGCTAGTAGTGTTAACAAAATATATGAGCTTATTAATACATAACATAGCACATGAGATTACACACAACAGCATTATAGTTAATAAATAGCTTAATTAACCATTTGTATATAATATTTATAAATTATGTAATTTAAAATCATACTTAGCTGGAAGGAGCATATGCTTATTTTAGAGTTAATCAGTGAAATTTTTTTCAGTTAGGGCATCTATCTGATGAAATTGTTGGCACACTAGAAGAACACATCTTCATGGCAGGCTTCTGTTACAATTGAATGCACTGAAATGTTTGCAGCAAGGCTTGAGCTCTGTATTTCTAGTTGCACATCTTATCAACTTCTAGGTAGGCCATGTTGTGCAGAGGAATTGTAATACAGTAGCTGGGAAGAAGTGTTTGAAGCAGTCAAGGTTATTGATCTTAAAGTGCCATTGAGTATTACAGGTGCAATCCCTTCTTTCTGCTTGAGGGTCTATCAGAGATTCCAATCTCTATTAATGCATTAATCATGTTATCTCTATAAAACACCCTTTCAAAAAAAACAAAAAAACACCATATGTCTGTGTGAGTCTGATCTGGTGAACCTGGAGGCCAGGAGCCAGAAAAATTCCTGGTGAATATCTCAACAAAGCAGAAGCAATTAAGAAAGCTGCTTATGCAGCTTTCTTAATTACATTAACTGTCTTGGATGTCAACACCAACCTATTTATTAAATGACAAGTTCATTTTGCTTGTGAGCAACACAACGTATGCATGGCACTCCAAGATTGATCTTCCAAAAAAAAAAAAAAAAAAAAAAAAAGGTCCAAACATAAATGTTGCTATATATCTGCATAATACAGCTACTTTTGCAGAATTGCAGTTTTCAGAAAATGATGCAGATTGTTTATAAGCTAGCTATGACAGTTAAGTATGTTCACCAATCCATTCAGTACAAATTGAGTGTCATCTGTCCATAACACCTTTGACAACTAATCTTGGTCTGTTTCAAAATTTTGCAGTACACAATAGGCAAGTGCATCATGGTTGGGCTGATCTGCTAGCATCTAGTTATGTTATGGAGATTATGATATAAATAAACCAACAACATTTGTAACAGTGCTCCAAGAAACACATACAGTATGTGAAGCCAATATGAAATAGGAACTTTTTAACTATAGGTACAGTTCAACGTCCTTCAATGCTAGACAATGCTTTCTGCTCTATAGCTTCTGAAATATGTGTGACAACTTTTGCTTGCATATTAGGGTGGTTGCTTTGTGTTCAATAACAAAGACATTCATATTTAACAGTGTTCCACACTTATTTGGCAAGCAGTGTATATTTTTCATTATCTGGAAACAGTAACAAGCCCTAATAATGCTATGACTGTTTCTATATTACATGTGAACTAACAAGGCTTTATCTTGTAGAAATATCAATGTGAAAGCGACAATTCCAGACACTGCAATGTGGCAGAAACAATTTCTTGCTTTATAAACACCAATACAGGTACATCTCTCTGTTTGTGAAATTTTTTAGCTGCTCCCTCCCCCTAACCTTTAAAAAGAAAATAATCAAAGACCGTAACCACCCTGAAATATTAATGGAATTTATCAGAGTACTGGGAAGAAAGGCACCTTCAAAGAGTAAAAATTTATCACACTAAAAATCTCTCTCTCTTAAAGTTATTAAGCCTCCATTGAGACCACAACACTTGCAAACAGGTACATGAAAACAAAGAAACCAACGAAGCATATCATGGATTTCATTTATACCATTAAATCTAACACCCTGCAATTTAATGATTTTTACATGACACAGCAACAATTTTGTTAGAAATTAATCATTGCTGTATCATGTAGAATTTCACTTTTATAGTTACTAAGTTTTTCCTTAAACTATGTTGCAGAATGATGCAATTCAGTATAAATACCAAATTTATCATAGGATAACACTAGAAACTATGCTGTGATGAATAGGGCACATGCAGAAAAATAATGAAACCCATCCCACTCAATTAAAATTTATGATGTTATCTTCCTGTGGAATTCCTACAGCAGAAAGGATTAGTCAAGTAAATAAAGATAATTTTGTATATTCTTCAGTGAAAACCCTATTTGCTTGAAATTATACTTTCATTAAAAATTATAATAACCTTTTCATTTCAATACCATAATATTTGTAAGCTTCTTTACAAAAACATTTAAGATTTTTTAATAATGAATTCATTCCTATCATATTCTGAAATAAACTAAGTGGAAGCAAACTGAAACTGGGTTTGCCTTGTAATTTTTCACCCAAAAAAAAAATATATTCATTTATTAATTTATAAATTCATAAGTAATAAAAAAAAAAGTTGGTATTAGGTCAGGAGAAAGTCAACATTGCTGTACCAATGCAGTAACTGCAAAGTTTAATATAAGCAAGGACTCCTTCAGAGGGTTCCTTTGCTTGGGTTTTTGACAGGCTGCTGTGCAAAAGATTTTAAGCAACAGAAAAGAAATTAGTATTATAAATCAATGGCAAATAGTTCAATCTATTATACAATGAAATATTTTAAGTTAATGATAAAAATGAATTTAAACATAAAATTATTCATTTAAATTTTGAAAGCAATTAAGTGTATGTAGACAGGTCTTATGCCCCTATGACTTTAAAATCTAGTATACTGCTGCCTATTTGTATTGATCAAATAATATTTAAGATTCATGTAAAATTTTAATATTTTCATAATAACCAACCTCTCTAAGATCCCAAGACCTGACTGTATTATCCAACCCCCCAGTCCACAATTTTGTTCCATCACTTGAGATGTCAATACAGCTGGCACCATCAGTATGACCCTGGAATTGCCTGCAATGGTTTACAACAATCTTTAAATTTTTATTTATATATTTATTATATAATAAATACATATAAATATTATATAATAATTTAGATATGATTAAAAAATAAAAAGCATGTAAAATACTGAATTCTGTTTCCTTCCTTGCTTTTAAAACATGTTTTAAAAGCAAGGAAGCTAAGCATACAATTGTATATAAATTTTTTATATGGCATGTGACTTTGTATCACTGGGACATGCGACATTCAAGTACATTATAATATTAACAGGTGGCAATATTATTTTCCAGCATTAGCAAACCACAGAATGCATGCAATTTGGAGACAGTACAGATGCCTCATAGCCTTGGCTGCTTTGCTACAAATACTAAACAGCAACAACAGGAGAAGTAAATCTATTATGGTATGAAGATATATCAGATGGTATGGTCTAAGTCCATTTATCCTTTTCAATAAGCATGTTTAATGTTGCTAGCTATTTAAAAATTGTGGACAATGCAACAGTTCTACTCAATGATTTCTGTGACATTAGTCTCTTTCTGTAGCATAGTGAAAACATGATATTAAAAAAAAAAAAAAAAAAATGACATTGACCTCAGCTCCACCAAGTAATCCAGGAATATTTTGAAGTACCACCCTATTGCCTGCATCAGAATTTTGTCCAACTTCAGACTGCCTGGCAATCAATAACTTGTTATTTTAGAGGCAGATAATATATTTAATTAATTAGTTATTTAGCATTTAATGGTCATTTTAATTTATCCAAAAATAGAGAGCAATTTAAATGTCCAGTTATTTCCATTCAAATCATTTTATAAAGCAAACAATGAGGCAGTTCCAAAATACAGTGCCAGGTAATTTTAAACACCACTTAAAAGGCATAATAAAGCATGTAAGCAGAAGGTTTATTGAAACGTTCCTCAGTTCATTTGGATGAACTGCACAAGTCTTCAATAGCTTTATATTGAAATCAGTGAATTTGGAAACTCAGCTGATTATAGTGTTTGGGGAGAAATATTTCCTTATTAGAGATGCTGGAGCCCACCAAAATCCAGATTCTAAAAGTTTTCCATAACTTCTTTACAAGATATGACAGTACCTGTAATTTGTTCACTAATCTTTGACTGCTGAAGTGCTATTTCCCCAAGTGGTGATATGGTCATTGTGATTCCAAAGTAAATCTATTTAATACTGATAAAATAATTTAATGCAAGAAAACTGAATTTATGTAAATTTTGATTTCTCTATTATTTTTTTATTATTTTTTTTTTCTATCAGGCATAGAGGAATCTAAATTCAAAGATCTATTTACATGTAAAAAACATGTTAAGAATATTTTATTAAACAAATAATGACAAAATAAATTATAAAGAGGAAAACTAAGAGCTTCATTACTGAGAAAATTTCTTTCCAAATCAGCTAAGATGTCATTAACTGAGGTGAAATGGGGACATGGTAACCCCAAAAACAGTACAACAATATTGCATTATAAACATGTTCATCTGCAAGTGATAAGAAATTAGAAGGGGTAGTTTTTATCTCCACTAGGAAAATGGAGATAGAAACTGCTGGAGTTACAGCTACTTTATCTTACCAGTTAAGTTCTAACCAATACCAATTTATGAGAAATATATTTCTGTAGACATGGCTCTATTAGCATTAGCATAGCATCAGCCAAAAAACAAAAAATAAAATAAATAATAATAATAAATAAATAAATAAAAAAACCTTCCCATTTCACCCATCTGGTCACTCCAAATGTTTGTCTAGTTCAGCCTTAAATTTATTTAAGCTATCAACTTCCACAACAACAGATGGAAGTCTGTTCCAGCAATCAACTACCTGCTGGCTAAAGGCAAACTTCTGCACATCTATTCTACAACTGTCTTTCCTCAATTTGAATTTATGCCCCCTCAGGTTCTTAATGGGTTGAGCAGGCTTGAGCCTGCTCAACCCATTCAAGGCCTTATGCACCTTAATCAGATCACCTTGCAGGTGTCTAGTCTCCAGATGCTGAAACTTATAGAATTTAAGCCTCTCTTGGTAAGAAAACCCCTTTGTTCCTCTCAATCTTGTTGCCCTTCTCTGTACTCGTTCTAGCAACTCTACATCCTTCCTAAAATGAGGCCTCCAGACCTGTACGCAGTACTCAAGGTGTGGCCTGACCATTGCCTTATACAAAGGTATAATCACCTCCTTGTCTCTACTAGCCAAATTCCTAGAAGCTCAGAGAATTTCAATTACCCCCAGGTCTTTTTCATTCTCCACCTCCCTGAGTGTAGTACCACACAGTTGATATATTTCTCTTGGGTTACTGCTACCCATATGCAGTACTTATGCATTTGTCAATATTAAACTTCAGTTACCACTTCTCAGCCCATCTACCTAACTTTTCTAGATCCTGTTGCAGTAGCATACTGTCTTTACTATCTTCATAACCCTGCCAACCTTTGTTTCATCTGCAAACTTGGACATTAAGCCTGATATAACTTCATCAATATCATTAATAAATACACAAAACAACAATGGGCCCAGCACCGAATCCTTGGGGGCCTCCACTAATAACATTAGTCCACGTAGAGCAGTGTCCATTTATTCCCACTCTCTGCTGTCTCCCAGACAGTAGTAATAATTGAACACTGCTCTACATGAACTAATGTTATTAGTGGAGTTCCTCAGGGTTCGGTGCTTGGCCAATTGTTATTTTGTGTATTTATTATTTTATGTTTTTCAGCAACACAGAATCAATGCTGTAGTTAAAAAAAAAAATAAAAACCCTTATAATTTACTTACCTAACTAAATTTTGATTGTGTAGATCCCAGACTGCAATATTGCCATCACTACAACAACTAAAACACACTTTCGAGTCTGGGCTAATGGCTAATGCATAGCAGGCTGGAGCACTTGAGGTTAGTTCTGCCTTAATACGAGGTGTAGGCTATAGGAACAAATAAAACAATTTTATTACATAGCTTTTAAAAATTATAATGCTTTAATAAATCAAATAGTTAAATATAATTTACCTGATTTGTATAATGCTGAATTCTACCTAAAATCTATTACATTTATAACTAACCTTAAAATTATGAAAGAGTGACAGTGCAAAATTTGACTTTTAAACATATTTCTTCCTTTGTTATTCAAAATTCAAGATGCATTTTATGGTCAGTGCAATGATGAATGTATTAATTTATTGCTTATACTACTATTTATTATGGAATTAAGGGGAGTAAAACCCTCTGTATATTGCAGAATTATTCAAGCACTGTTAGTATCACTTTGAAATAGAATATTTCATAGCCCTCTCTCTCTCTCTTTTAGTTTTATAGCTGGGAGAAAAAAGAATCCAGATATCTAATTTAAGAATGTAATTGATCACCTGAGTTTAAGCAATAATACTGAAAACAGTTGAGATTGATACTGCCAAGACCGATATTTAAAATTAAGAAAACCTAATTTTAATTTTTGATTTTTAGTCCTAAATTGGCCTTTTTTCTAGAGTCCAACATTATTTTCAAAATTAATCAACTGGTCATAGTGGAGCAACTGAGAAGTACCTCTGAAATAGTTTCAAATTTTATGTGTTTAATGTTCTTTTAAACTGGAAAACAGATGAGACTAGCAGATTTATGTTTATGTTTTGTCTAAAGCTTTTTTTTTTTTTTTTTGTATTTCAGCAGAATTTTTTTATGAAAAATGAAAAAGTTACATACATGTATTGCAACTCATTAGGAAACGATGAAGTATTGGTATTGTTTGAGTAGAATTCAAAATACACAAAATAGGTATTAAGCTAGATCTTTATTAGTATTAACTTTTTAATTTCCATAAAACATTTTTCAGAAATTAAAAAGAAAGTTAGGCATCTGCCAAGTAAATATTTATAACAAGGTTATGAACATATTTTATGAACACAATATATCTTACTCTAGATATACTATTAAATCATTATAATCAATTAGCAAATAAAAAAGGAACAATAAATTCCTGACCTTCCACCGACTCTTCCAAACAAAAAGACTTACGAGCACCTATAATAAACTTATAAAAATGTAGTTTTTCTTTGGTCTTAGAGCCTCCGTGCCAATCTTCCAATTATCCTTATATCTGTTGGCATTAAACACAGCAGTAACCATTATTATGGCAATGAAAGTGACAGGTGGACTTCACCCCACTTAACACAGCATTGTTCTTAAGGCACTTAGCCTTTCTCTGTGCTTCAGTGATTGCATGTACACATCCATTTCCTGCTCAATCTCTTCATATCCAGTTTGTCATACACAACTTCATCCACACACTGATATGAGAACAAGCTCTCATCCATTTATTGATTAATCAGTTACAATGAGCACAGACTTAATTTTAAAAATCTGTCATTTTACAACAAAAAATGATAAAATAATGACCAGCTTGCAGCAATGTTCATCAATTTATATTTTAGCCCTAAAGGATTAATACAGTATTAGTATTTGCAACTGAAGCAATACAGCAAAAAAAAAATAAAAAATAAAAAATAAATAAATTTATGCAGGGTGTTCAAAAATAGAGGCCTGGATTTTGCATTTCCATAATTACTGTATGGAATTAGTTATAAAAATAAACTGAGTTTTAAGAATACAGTCCAAAAGGTATAAAGTTTAGAGGTTATCTTATAGGTAGAACGAGTACAGAGAACGGCAACAAGACTGGTGAAGATAACAATGGGGTGCTCTTATGAAGAAAGGCTTAAGTTCTGCAAATTGCAGCTTCTGGAGACTAGGCACTTGCAAGGTGATCTGATTGAGGTGTATAAGGCCTTGAATAGATTGAGCAGGCTCAATGCTGATAGGATTCTTCCTCTTGCTCAGATTACACAGGGGGCATAGATTCAAACCGAGGAAAGATAGTTGTAGAACAGATGTATGGAAGTTTAGCCAGCAGGTAGTTGACTGCTGGAACAAACTTCCATCTGTTTTTGTGGAAGTTCATAGCTTAAATAACTCAAGGCAGAACTAGACAAACATTTGGAATGGATGGATCAGTGAAATGGGAAGGGTTTTTTTTTTTTTTTTTTGTGGCTGATGCTGTATAAGCTTGCTTTACCCGTGACTGCCCCTGCTTTCACCCTACTCCAGAGGAAGTACAGTTTTTTTTTTATTAGAAAGTTATTGTGAATTATGAACCCATATAATATGCAAATCAATCATACATGATAAGGAATAAACCAACCAGAACTATTATCAAAGTAGTCAATGTGCCAAAAGAAACCTCCAAAACAGCAAAAATCAGAAGCACATATCAGTAACAGCATATAGAGAGAGATATGTCCTTGCATTTTATGTATATGAAGCTAGTGGGATAATACTTGTAAATATTTGTAAACTCAAAGACGTAATTACCATCGGGGGTAAAGGGAAGGATTTTTGCTTTTGTAAAGGCGACTACGGAGATCTGAGAGAGTATTTAAATTCTATACGGTGGGACCAACTAATGACGTTACCAACAGCAAATTGAAAATGGGAAGCATTCAAAGAATTAATCTTGGAAACTACTAGGCTTTTCATATCAACTAAGAAATATTGTTCAAGGTTTAGGCCTAAATGGATGTCAGATGAACTAATAAGACATGCGGCAGAGAAGAAAAATGCATGGGATACATATAAATTAATGGGTGACACAGAAGCCTATGATAAATATAAGCTGGTCTGTAACCAAGTCACAAAGGAGGTTAGGCAAGCAAAGGCACCTTACGAGAAATCTTTGGCAAAGGATGCAAAGAAAAACAGCAAAGAGTTCTTTACTTATGCAAACTCTAGAAGGAAGGGGATGAATCAGATTGGTCCACTGGATATCGATGGTTCAATTGTTGATGATCCTGCTCAGGTAGCTAACAAACTAAATGAGTATTTTGCATTTACATTCACACATGAGGAGTTATTCAGGGAGGGGAATGCCAGAGGTGAATTAAATTCTGGCAGTGAGCTAGATGATTTTGTAATAACTGAGAGCAAAGTGGAGGAGAAATTGTTGAAGATAAACATAAGAAAGGCACCTGGGGTGGATGGGATCTATCCAGTTATATTAAAGGAGGCAGCAAAGAAAGTAAGCAAACCCTTAGCCATAATTATGAGAGCTTCCTTGGACTCAGGGGAGGTACCCATGGACTGGAGATGTGCAAATGTGACCCCAATTCACAAAGAAGGATCAAAGGGCAACACAAGTAATTACAGAGCCGTTAGTTTAACTTCTGTTTCAGGGAAATTAATGGAGGCACTGGTTAAAGAAGCACTGCAGGATCATCTAGACAAAACTTCAGTTATAGCTCGGACACAGTGTGGTTTTGTTAAGGGGAAGTCTTGTCTGACCAATTTGATTGGATACTATGATGTGGTCACAAATGAACTGGATGCAGGGAATAACTTTGATATCACATATTTGGATCTTAAAAAGGCTTTTGATACTGTTGCACATGGAAGACTTCTGCACAAATTGGAGCAGTGTGGCATTGGAGGCAAATTGTTGCTATGGATAAAGGGATGGTTGAGTGGGAGAAGACAGAAAGTGGTAATCAACAGACACTGCTCTTCGTGGATAATGTTATTAGTGGAGTCCCTCAGGATTCAGTGTTGGGTCCATTATTGTTTTCTATATTTATTAATGATATTGATGGTGGTATATCAGGCTTAATGTCCAGATGATATGAAGGTTGGCAGAGCTGTTAATGACACTAATGATAGTACGCTGCTGCAACAGGATCTAGAATAGTTGAGCAGATGGGCTGAGAGGTGGCAACTGAAGTTTAACATTGACAAATGTAAAGTAATGCATATGGGAAGCAGTAACCCCATAACCCCAGAGTAATGTATCACCTGTGTGGTACTACACTGACAGTGGTAGAAAATGAAAAGGACCTGGGGGTAATTGTGCAGGCAGATATGAAGTTTTCTGAACAGTGCAGACAGTCTGCAAGAGTAGCTCATGGTGTCTTGTCAATGATATATAGGAATTTTTCTGGCAGGGATAAGGAGGTGATTATCCCCTTGTATAAGGCAATGGTCAGTACCTTGAGTACTGTATACAGGTCTGGAGGCCTCATTTTAGGAAGGATGTAGAGCGAGTGCAGAGAAGGGCAACAAGATTAGTGGATGGAACAAAGGGTTGCTCTTACGAAGAAAGGCTTAAGTTTTGCAAATTACAGTGTCTGGAGACTAGGCACCTGCGAGGTGATCTGATTTAGGTGTATAAAGCCTTGAATGGTTTGAGCATAATTGCCTGAGAGGGCATAAATTCAAATTGAGGAAAGACAGTTGTGGGATAGATGTGCAGAAGTTTGCCTTTAGCCAGCATGTGGTTGATTGCTGGAACAAACTTCAATTTGAAGTTGATAGCTTAAATAGATTCAAGGCAGAACTAGACAAACATTTGGAGCAAGTGGATAGGTGAAATTAGATTTTTTTTTTTTTTTTTGGCTAATGCTAATACCACCAACTTCATATACATAAATATATTTCATGCCTTATGCTGTTCAATAAATAAGAAATCACTCATTCATACCAAACATTCTTATATAGCAGACCTTCACCACCAAATGCAGTTTTGTAAACAATAATATTCAACCTAGAGTGTCCACACTTCCCAGACAGCCATGGCTTATTTTAGCCAACTGTGATGGGATGTACATAGCAATACAAGATAAGCTAAGCCCTTATAGATCACTCAGCCATACACTTCTTCACTCTCAGTGATTCTCATTGTGCAAACACCTTAACAAACATAAGTTGAAACCTCTTTTTACTTTTGCCTAAAAATATGGCCTGTAAACGTACATCAGTAGCACTAATCAAGCATCACTGTCTCAATTTCCCATAGGTCCCTGATCCTCATTAAACCATAATTTGTGAACCATACATGAGGTCAGGGACATAACTCCCATGTTTGGCAATGGATTAATGTATTAACAAAGATGCACTACTGTACTCTCCCCATTCAGAAATCCTCCAAGGTTAATTTCCCAGTGCCCACATTTCAAAAACTAGCAGGATTTACTACTGCATTATGGAAATTTACTGTTTTAATTGGACTCATGTGACAAATAAAAACAGAAAACATATGCACCATATGAATAACATTAATAAACATGAGCTCATTTTGTTCAAAAAAAACTTTACAATCATTTCATAAACATCAACAACATGAAAAAAAAAAAAAAAAACAGAAATAGAAATAATAACTCAGTATTACATACCGCTAATAAAGTAAATTCAGTATACTCAGTAAACTCAGTAAACTCAGTATTACATACCGCTGTAAGTAAAGTAAAATGTACTTACAGCTGTAAGGTCCCAAATGGATATTGTACTTGCTTCTCCACCAACTATTAGTGTCCTTCCATCAGGTAGGAGTTTACAGGATCTAATGTAGTTATCCCGTTGCTGTGAAAGATAATTGTTATTTTCACTCAGATAAAGAAATACTGCATAATTACTGCCAAAAATTCACAAAAAATATAATACATATAAATTTATAATAAAGAAATAAACATACCAAACAATCTAGCTGAGAAACAGGACTTTTGATCACAGGTTGACTGATATCCCAAACTTTTACACAACCCTATTGAGGAGATGGGAGGAAAATTGTTAGCTAAAAAATATGCTTATAAGAAAAAAAAAAAAACATTTTTATAGTGCCTATATTTTCCTGTACTGCTTAAAATCAAGTAGTAGTTTTCAGTTGATTAATATTGTGTCAAATGAGAGGCGGGGAATGCATTCTAAGATGGCCAATATAAAAATTTATATAACAAAGATAATGGCATAACTTTATCTTATGGGTCAGCAACTAAAACATGAAACATGCCCTGGTTAAAACATGAAACTGCCCCCCCAAACTCCAATGTGGCAGATGTGGTAAATTGGAAAACATTTTGCTGAGTGGCTGAATTATTGTTATCAAAATTGAAATGTGGTTACCTTCGTTCCAAACTGCAAATTGAAAAAGAATTTCTAAAACAGATTTGACATTAATGAATTTTAGAAATATACAAAAATTATTAAGATTCATATTCCCTCCATATGTGCACAGGATGAGGAACTGAAATAATGATATCTTTATTTTATTTTATCTTCTGCATTTCAATTTTAACCTGATATTTTTTATTATTTTTTTTCTTGAATTTTAGGTGAGCACCTAATTTGCCTACATGGATGGGCTACCCCTGGCTACTCCATCCTACTGATATCACAACTCATTTGAGCCAAAATTTTTAAGACATGATGGATATTTTATTGACTTAGCATCCAAGTACTCAACTGTCAACCAATAGCAACTTTTTAAATTTCTCTCTATTTAAATAAAGATTTTTTTCTTTATTTAACTTAAAATGGCGCAGTAACTTATCACTGCAGCATGTTATGTATGGATTTCAACACAACTTCTATAGGAAACAATTCAATAAAAGGATGTCTGAAATACATTCTGATTGACAGCTACAACTGATAAGGTAGTTCATCAGTTGTCAAATTCCTTATTAATACTAATCACTATTGTCAATATCCTCATAAGTGAGGCCCCCATTACATTTATGCAATATGCTATTGTACCTTCAATAACTGTTTCTTCCTCCAAAGAGGATGGAATAGTTTCTTGTTGTGTGTGTGTGTGTGTGTGTGTGTGTGTGTGTGTGTGTGTGTGTGTGTGTGTGTGTGTGTGTGTGTGTGTGTGTGTGTGTGTGTTCAGTTAATTCAGGCTTGGACCACAAAAGCCATCAGAAGTTCCCCAAGTTGTTGATACTGAACATAAACCTTTTCAAATCAAATCAGCAGCGAGGCCTCTACATCCCCATGGGCACATTAATAATAATACTATTATTAAAAATAAGAATTTAATTCAAAAATGATGGAAATTTTTCACTTATTTTTTTCAATCCAATTCTAGAATATATTTTTCCCCATGGTCAAAAGTAGCCAGAAAAATCAGAAAACAAAAAACTTTAACAACCAAAATATTAGATTCATAAGGAAGTCCTTTTTTTTTCTTCCTAAGAAATATAATTATACCATGATCTATTCAAAAAATATATATAATAATAAAAAATAAATAAAAGAAACCAAAATCAGATTTGGGTCTGCCAGGCCATATAGATTCATCTTATGCTAAATATGCTGTCTGCAATGCTATAGCATTAGCAGAGGCAAATAATGCAAGGAAGCATACTTAAAAACATTTGTCCATCCTTCTAATAAATTGCATAATCCTTAAATTTATTCACAGCACCAGGTGACAGTTTTTCCAACAATAAATTACTCTCTATGAAAGCAAATTTTCAAATTAGAGCCATACTGCTTAACAGTAAAGTGAACATGTGAGATAAATGTTGCATCATGTGCTGTAATGCTTAAAAATTAAACATAAATGCTCTATCTCATGGAGATTAACATACTGAAGCACTATTGATAACTGTTAAGAAAAATTTTATATTTTAAAAATCAAGCATACCTTTCCACCAGTATAAACGTATTTTGTTGGGTTACTGATGGTGACAGCACATACGACTTCTCCGTGGCTTAAAGTACTTATAGGGCGAGCATGTCTAGGAATACCTGGTCCAATTAATGCATCAGCGGGAAATGGTACAGGTTGCATTTGACCATCAGCACTCACATGAAAGGAGTATGCACTAATGTGGAGGGAGGGGGAGGGGAGATACAGAGAGAGAGAGAGAGAGAGAAAACATTTAAAACAGATTAATCATAATGTTAAAACAAAACATCTATTTCTGACAAAACTTTTTATATAACTAAGGCAGCTTACCATATTATGCAATTTATCAGTATTTTTATTTATCTGTTTTAACATTATTGTATAGGATTGCCCTACTGACTTATGTCAGTAGGGCAATCCTATACAATAATATTGCCCTACTGACATATAACACTTCCAAATGAGAAATACAGGATAATTATAAACTTGCTTAAAACATAAGGAAAATCAATGCTTTGGTTTTATTAAAGGCAGGAATGTGAAACTTATACCAAATGACAGTTCAGCTGCAAGTTTACAACTGCTTTTTATACCTCTTTAAAAATAGGACTGACTGGCTGCGTCGGCCCAATCCAGACTTTGTGATGGATGCTATCATAACCCTCTTATTCCAAATAACACCAAAGAGATAAGAAGTGGGATTACATACAGCATACAATGGAATAGGACACTTTGGCAGGAACTAGACTGCCGTTAAATTGGACTGAATTTGTGCTGAAAGAATGAAGGCCATGAGGTGCCAAAGTACTATGTCTGTAAATAGCATATTCTACAGTTGGTCTGCCCATTTTATCAGATGGGGGAAAAAAAAAAGAAAAAAAAAAAAAAAAAAAATTCTGGGAGAAAAACCTTGTAACCCTTGCCTGAAATTAACTAATTCAGCCACAGTGTAAAAAAACCTCAAACAGTTCCTGTTGTGTCAAGAAGGGATGTTTCTCAACTTTTTTCAGGTGATGAGAACAAAACCAAACCTAGACTTTTTCTATGCGGTGTTAGATAAGAGAGATATGGAGGGGGGGGGAGGTCATTATCCGCTGTGCTACATGCAACTACTATTGAGATAGCTACCATGTTACAAAAAGGAATACACAGAAGAGTTGTAAACTTGATGATGTACTCTGTATTTGTTAGTAATTTTCACATTCTTGCCTTTTAATTTTTAGCACAACTCTAACTTAGTAATAATTTGTAAATTACATGATAAATAAAAATACAAATTTTAATAATTGTACTCATTAGAAGTACTATTCAGCAAGGCTAAAAATCATTCAATATTTTGCAAAATTATAAAATCAGTATCCTACCAGCATTATTTAATATATCAAAATTTTGAACTGATTCTAAATTAATATTTTACTGTCATGATTCTTATTTTAGAAATAAAAATTGAGAATTATGATACACAAGTATTTTATTACATGAAAACAAAGTAAACACTTACGGTTTGCCTCCAGGAATGCCAGCACCTGGATAACTTGAAGCTCGCATACTGGGATGAGTATCATAGCCAACCTGCAAATCAATAAACACTGTTGCATCAAACTGCTTGAGTCTATGCTGTAATTTTTATTTATGTAAACTGTCAAAAAAAATAAATAATAAATAATAAATAAATAATAATTGAATAAGGAACATCCTCTGAAGGATTGTCCCATGACAAGCTTTGGCTTATGTTCTTTTGGTCCCTGGTTAATGCAGATTCTTAATATCACATCTCAAATATAGGAAAAAAAACCAAATTGCTGTATTATTGTTATTTAAACAGGGACACAGTGATACACAGGACATTTTGGTTTTGGTACCAAGCCAGGGAAGCATTAATGCTATGGCCAGGGGCTTCATCTGAACAGGGGCCTCATTTTCAGTGTAAATATTTTCTAAAGTAGTGATAAAAATTTCTATAATAATAGTTTTTATGGATGATGGAAAAATATTTATCAATGTATGGATGAATAAAACAATATAAATATAAAAACCTATGTAGTATTTGTATTTATATGTATGTGTGTAATATGTATATATTAAATGTGCCTCAAATTTAAATATGGCCGGTGGCCTGTTTCATCCTTAATCCTCTGCCCAATGCAAACCTTTTAAATTTATCCCTCTCAACTGACCCACTACATAATATGTTGCTTCAGTACCATGTATAAGAGGACAAATATCCATCTGTATAGAGAATCAAGATGAGAGTGGCATTGGCAAGTAGTACAGGACTATATTGCAATATACAAGAACATATTTAGAACTAAAAAAAAAAATAGTAGTTAGAACTTACTACTACCTAATAATTTTTTATCCAAAATATAAGTTCATAATTCACAATATCTAATATAGGAAGCAGCAACCTATGGCAGTGATGTCAAATAATGCAGCTGAAACTACCATGCATGGCATATGAGATTATTTCATTTAATCATTGTTAAAGGCGTTCCCACAAAAATCATCACAAAGATAGACAAGGCATGTCAGTGTTTCAATTTATTTCAAATTGAAACTCCCTAAATGCATTTCAAAATACTATCCTCTCATTCCATGTGTACTCAATTTTGGCAAAACAATGGCAGATAGTTTCTTTACATACAGATTCACTGATTTCAGAGATTACCTACTGGTACTAGATACTTCATACCAGAATTGATATTGATCCCAAATCTGAACATCTGGCACACTGTCTTTAAAAGGTTGTTGACTCCTGACCTAATGCATCATCTAATGACAACATAATTTGCTACCATAAACAAGCTGTTTTTTTTTTTTTTTTTTGCTTCCTATTTATATCAGAAATATTTTTAAGATAATTATTGACAAATGGCATTATCTATTTTGTAGTCTGCTCACAACTGGTTTACTGTGTAATACACTTATCAGTATTAGAATGACTAAATGATGCAACGAGGAAGACTTTTCTGCATCAGAAAAAAAAAAATCTAACATTCATATTTTTCATACTACCAAGAAGTGACCATCAAACTTTGCCTTACACTACGCAAGTGTTCCTTGCTTAAATTCTTGAAAATATAAAGTGGAATTTGTTACATTATAAAGTATCATAAAAGTAAGGCATTTATGAAAATCAACCCCAAACTAACAAATATACATAGGCAACATAAAATGTATATAATACAACCCAAAAATGTGATGAATATATGAGGTCAAGAGATATCTCCGATATCTCTAAATCATCTTTTCTTTATTGAGTAAGCATAGTATAGACAACCAATAACACAAACTTTTAAGCCAAGTATAGACACATTAAAGAACTTTATGTAGCAGTAACCCACCATCTATGAATATTTGAGTATATATTATTCTGTTTATCTCAGTTTGGAAGGGTGACAAATATCAGCAAATTCATCAACTTCTAGTAGTCCAAGAGGTGAGTATTAGCTGACAAACAGAGCTCCAAAAAATGTTTAAAATTTCAGCAATATTGTAGATTAGGGGTTGACAATCTTTTCCCTTATGCATGGCATTTTTATTCATTACAATAATGTTTTTATGCATGCCACCTGGACAGATGCATGAACACAGAAGTAAACAATTCAAATAAGAACAAGCAGAAAGTCTTCTCGTGTGGCAATATGCCTAGGGTTCTTGATGCCTGGTACAGATTTTGCTTGCAACAATTCAGCCAAAAAATCAATAATACTTTAGTCAATGATCAGACAGACATGCCATACATTGATCCTAATATTGCATTAATGATTTTAATAGGATAACAGAGAAAATTAAACCAAAGTTTAAAAAAAATAATCCGTACAAAAATAACTAATAGATTTTACACTATGATATTTTATTTTATAGCACTTTGAGCACTTTAGATTAGAAAAACAAATTTCAATGAAAATTCTATTTGCTGTCATATAATTTTCTAAAATTGGAGTACAGAGGTTACTGAAAATGTAGGTTTAATGAAATACACAGTGTTCAGACACGCATGCTATACATTGATATAACTACACCTCAATATTAGCAAAGTAGTTTTGATTTTTTTTTGTAAGAAATAGGTAGGCTTGTAGAAGAATAAGAGAAATTTACCTCAATATGATATGTAGAACAATTCCGTATGATACTTTCCAGAAATTAAAATGAATAAAAGATTAACGCAAAATGATTACAGTAAAAAAATCAATTGAACACAATTAAAAAAATTAATTAAAATTCAAAAAAACAATTTTAATCAATTTAAGTTAAACATAAAATCTGAAAAACGATTTTCTTTCCTGAAGCAGACGATGCTTTTCAACCGTATATCGTGATCACAGGAATGGAAATATGTATACGTGTATATGCACCTTATTTTATTTTAATGTTATTGTTTTAGAAAGTAACAGATGAGTGATAAAACACATAAATCTCAAAAATTATTATAGCTATGAATGCGACAATTTATTTTTTAAAGTAGTCATGATTTTAATATTACAGACATGAGTTGCACTGACACAAAGCACTACGAATACTATATGATTTTTGAGTATGGAGGTAGTTATCACCAGTCACATTTTTAATTCCAAGGCTTTACTAATGAATTAAAAATATCTTATAAAATTCATTTGGGATGCAATCTCATCTTTTATATTAATTCTTATTAGACATGCCTAGCTATGGCCATGTGCTTGTTTGCAGATATGCAGGTTGCACATTTGCATTTGTTAACTCTCGGGTGTGCACAGTGGTATCTGAGGGTCCCACTTCTGAGTTGGGGGGGGTCCAGGTGTAGTATACATCCAGCACCACTACCCCCCTCCCTTTTACATGGTCCTACTTGCTGAATGACTGTTTAGTAGTTCAAGAAAATTTTTCTGTTTTTGTTTATTTTAAATTAAGCTTACTTAAGGTGTTTTTGCTTCTTATAACCTTTCTTGTGAATTCAATTATCGTGCATATCGATGTGTGGCATATTGGTTATTTGCAGGGTGGTGTCATGTAGTTTCTAGAAATAATGTCACATCTGCTGGCAAAAATTTTATGCTGCTTAAGGAACTTTTATAGAAATATTTAACATAATATACACTCAACAATTTTCTATCAGAAAATGAAAAAAATAAAAATAAGAGAAAAAAAGAAACATTTCCAGAACTTTCTGAGTGAGCAATATGCATTGCAAAAAAATAAATACAGACAGAATCTAAGATGGGAGCCTTTAGTTTATCAGGATACTGGTAAAACAAAATTAGAAACAGTTTTTAGAATAAACTACAAAATTAAAGCAAAAAATGCAATTAATAAACATGTCTCTGACTAATATTCTCTGTATATAGGTATATACAACACTTACCATTCTTGAATAGGAATTGAGTGCAGGCGATATATTATTATGTAACATGCCTTGAGGAAAGGATGCATTGGAACTGAGGTCAGCTGGCATACCTGGATGGGCACCTGGTCCACCCCCATGGAGGGCATAAGGGTAAGGTGGACCTATTCAAAGAATATAGAAAATTATCTTAAATAATTACTTGAAAGAAATTTCAACAACATAAAAGTATTATAATATATAAAGACAATATAAAAGCAAACTAAAAAAAAAAAAATCTCACCTAACGGAGGAGCTTTTGGAAGAGATTTGAGTCCACTGGAACCTGGTGTACTTCCCCCTGAACTAGTTGGAGTTAATGGCTTTGGAATGGGTGTGGTGGACTTTTCATTCTGAAATAATGGAATTTACATTTACATCCAGATATTCTGTAAGTGAATCTTTTATATCAAATAAAACTATAGAGAATACAGTGCAATTTTACTGTTAGAATACTAAACTCCCATAATTATCAGAGTGAAGAGACTCAAGAAATTTAATTACTATTCAATTAAAATATCACAGTTTTACTACTAAAATTCAAATTATATCAGGAGTCAAGTGGTGGCTTTTGGATGAAATATCCTGTCATAATAACTGGACCTCTCAGAAAATAATATCTTCTTGTGTAATTCAATCCTCTGATTAATGTTAAAGCAAGCCAAGAATCTAGGTTTTGGGGAGAATATTAAGAAATTCCCCATCTCATAGCACACAACTGGTTGATATCTGAAGGCACGAAAGAAAAGTGAACAAAAGAATGAAGCATACCATCATGAATGAATATATTCCATAAAATTTGAAAATACTAAGTAGATTTACTAAAATTGCTATTTATACTAGAATGGATGTTATTGAAGGATTTAAACTTTGGGGGTGATCTCCCATTCCCATAGTAAATCATAATTATCTGGGGTATTACAAAAGTCAAGTTAATATTATGAGAATATAAATTGATGAAAAAAGAATGATTTTCATTCATTTTGACTGATTTTAACTTGTCATATATGTGTTTTTATTCAATCACAACACATCCGCAAAACTGATTCTTATGTATAATCACACCACATATTACATGCCATCTGTCTGATAAGAAATTAATAAAATAATGAAATAGTTTATATTGCTTAGTGGCAAAAACCAAACCAATCACAAAATAGATCTGTAACCTGTTTGGTTAAAAAAACATGTTCTTAAGCACACCAATCACAAAATGTACTGCACAAGATTCTTTTTTGTGCCTGTGATGAATTAGGAATTATTTATGGCAGAAAAATGCCAGATTTTTTTTTTTTTTTTTTTTTTTTTAATTCTTTAAATTGGAATGGAATTAATGTTACCGATCTTCCATGATGACATCATCAGTTCTGTTGCTTAAAGGAAGGTGAGAAAATTGTGCTTTGTAAATTTAAGTTCATGATAGACTGAACATGTGACAGTAATGATAATAAGCTTACTGCCTATGATGGAAAAACAATGAATCTACCTTGGAGATCACCTACTGAATAGCCAACACTGTAAAAAGTCTGTTAAACACATTAAAAAGAATATTAGAAGCAATTTAAATGATGTTGCATATCATAAAAAAATAATGGGAAAATTACAAGGTAGGAAGTAACCAAAAGCTTAAAAATAGTAATATTACAAACATTCACATGGTGATTTCATTTGCAAAACAATTTCATTTAGTTATCCTAACAAAGAACTGCCAAAACAGTTGCCACAAAGCTATACAGATGTGAGTTCCAATCCATTTCAGAGTGAATCCAACGCAATGCATTTCAAAGACAACAACTAACTGTGGTTGCACCTATACTTGCAAAATACAAACAGGTAGTTTCTTTACACAATAGACATCCTAATTTCAGATATTCACTACTTGTACCAGAGCAAGAAGTGCATCCAAATCATTACAGTAGAGTAAGCCTAACATTTTTTTAACCAAGGCAAGCTCCAAGACATGCACTACTCTCCTGAATTTAGAGAACCAAGAATCAGGATATATATGGCATACACACAGCCCTTACAGAATGTGTTGCTTGTATAAAATTAGGGACCTTAAAAGAATAGCAATTTTTATTAAAATAAACACAGGCTATCTTTGATATTTGCTGATCCACACTTATATCAATACCGCTGAACTGCCACCAATGCCCATGTTATTACTTGAAACAGTCCCATGCACGCAAGTATATGTGGAAATCTGACCCACACTTTTTATTATATTTCACAGAACAGGTGTAGCTAAATTAAATAATAAAGTCATTAATACAGAAAAATTATTTCCAAAAAGTCTTTAAAGTATATTTATGGCAGTCCAACTCACTTATTTCATGATGCTGATTCAGTTCCATTTTCATAAACAAAGAAATAGGATCATACATAGCAGTTTAGCAGTCCAGGTAAAACTTATTTTAATTGCCTTTTAAAAACATTTTAGAAAGACTAAAATATGTGCAATACAAGAACCAAAAGTTAACCTTTTAAAAAGTGTAACTGTTGGTACTCTGTATATGGTCAAATTACACTATTTCCAAGATATAACTGGAGCATAACAAAAAAATAATTCTAGTATTATTAGAGATATCGCTAAATTATAAAATTATATCGTTTTATAATTAAATTAGCTAAAACCTATTTGTAACTAGAGCAATTACATATCTCATTTCAGACAGATTCACAAAATTAAGATATCATTTCATAGGTCTATACTTACATCTTTGTGCTTGGATGAAGGGGTACTGGAATTAGATGAAATGCTACTGTGAGGACTATGAGAACCATGTTCTTTCTTCGGTAACTTTTCTGTACCATTCTCTCGTGGTGAAGGAACTCCATTTGGAGGACCTACAGAGTCCTAAGTTAAAAGAAAACAAAACATTTCAGAAAATAAAAAAAACAAAAAAATACAAAAATACAACTTTTTAAGTGTACATTACCCTCCTTTTTTTACCTTTACCCTCCAAAAAGTATCCAGACACCCCTGTTTTTTTGTCCATTGGACATTCCCAGATGAATTGGTGATTCACACTGGTATACAATAAAATACTATTACAATGAATACTCTTTTAACAAAAATTTCACTGTTGAAAAAGTATTTCTAGGTCTCAGCCAACTTCCCTTATTATTGATGCATTGCAACTCTTTTTTTTGAAAACAGAATAGGTTTTGTTGAAAAATTCAGTACAACAAATTATTTCAGACAGATTCACAAAATTTAAGATATCATTTCATACGACTATATTTACATCTTTGTACTTTCATATTATCAAAGCATTACCTATGCTTAAAATGTACTGGTTTACAATGAAAGAAAAACTTTATTGGAATATTATGAATGACACTGTGTAGCCTATATTGTAAATATGGTTAAAGAAATGTGTTACCGTGAAGACAAAAACAGATTTTAAACAATTGACAAAAGACTCCATTATCACACTCTTTTTATAAACTTTCCACCTTTATGAATGATTATGCTTTGATTTTTTTTTCTTATTTTTTTCCCCACCCCTCAAGTACCCACATACTTTCAGTTGCACCAAAATTGATTTATTAATATGTGAAAAATAATAATAAGCTGTATCTACTGTACCATATTTATGAAGGTGTGGTATAGCTTATAAATAAAAAATATTCTTTCAAGTCAACATACTGAACAGAATATTTTTTCTTTTTGCAGAACATGTATTTTGTAAATTTATTTATTTATTTTAAAGTGGGTATTTAAGTAAAAGAAAGTATAAATTACTTTATTATATACTACTATATTGTACTTTTTATATTATAAAATATATAAAATAGTTAAATCAAATAAAAGTGCAAATTCTGTTGCACTTTTATAATATATAAAGTAATATTTTCAACAATATTCATTAGAATTAAATTTCAGTAAAATAAAATGATTTCTATGCAATATTTGTGACATGCTTATGAAAAGAGAAATTAGAAGTCGGAGTAATCCCTAACAGAGAATATGTGATCTTGTCTGGAAATCTGATTGCCATCAAAGATGAGCATAAACACTACACTTTTTTTTTGCAAGGAATAAGAGAGAATTGGGTTTTACAAGAATTGAAGTTAATGGAGGATTTCCAGGTCAGTGGAAGAAGGTTATTAACCTGCAAGAGGAAAAGAGAGTGAGAAAGAACCAAACCTTGAGGAATACCAGCGTTTGTGGAGAGGTTAGAGCACCACCTGCTATCACCCACAGAATATAGTAAGAGAGTGAAAATGGGATACCCAGTTGCAAAAACACCTGGTAGGCCATAAGTTGCAAGCTTGTTTAGAAGACCTTCTAAATGAAGAACAGCCACTTGAGTTTCACCATACTTTTCTACTGAATTTGTATAAAGATGAGTAGCATAAGTCAATAATATCACCAGTGTATCAACACTGAGGGAATACATACTGGGGATCAATAATCAGATGGAAGGTTGAGGTAGTTTAAGAGATTGTGCTTGACAGATTCCTTCATTATTTTATAAAGAGTAGAGGTGGGTACAATGGGGCAGTAACAGGAAGAGACTGATTTGTCATCTTTTTTAGGTACTGGCCAGATATGAGAAAATTTCCAAGCAGAAGGAAAAATGCCAGTGGAAGAATAAAGTCTAAAAAGGCAACACAAAACAGGTTTTGAGAAAAAGTGGAGAAATGCCATCAAGACTTTGAGCTTTTTTGGCATCAAGACTGTTTGGGATTCGTCTAACATCTACCCATCAGAAGAAACAGAAGGTATTACACAGATTGTGTTGGGGATACAACAGGAGTTGGTTTACCAAGGTGATGAATACAAGAATGAGAAGAAAAATATGATGCTAGTAAGTTAGCTTTGTCTTTAGCTGAAGGTGCAACAGAACCATCAGGTTATAACAGATGTGGAAGTATTGATGGATAGAAGTTGCTACCAACAGTTCTAACAAGAGACCAGAATGCTCAACTACCATTTAGACAATAAGCAACTTTTCTACTCTTTGCCTGTTCAAAATTGAGTTTGGATTGATTAATAACCATTTTACAATTGTTGCAAGCTTTTAGTATATGCAAAAAATGAGTGGTGCAGAAAGACTGGTACAGAAAGTGGTTAGAGTCCTGATTCCAAACTTTTAAGAACACCTATGGAAATGAACTGGAATGTCGGTGAGGACCAGACTAACACCTGCTGCCCCACCATGGCAGCAGGTGTTTTTCACACAAATGGTGCAATAAAGAGCTTTTTTATGATTAATCTTTTCCAATTAAAAAAAATAATTGATGATGGAAATCAAGAAAGAATATCATACTGGAATGGCGGTGGCCAAGGATTTTCTTTGAGGGGGAGACTAAAGCAATGTTACTAGGAATCATTAAGCTTCAATCATCATACAACAGTAAAAAATTCACATTAGGTTGATGGGGCTATAGCCCTGTTAGCCTCTACATAGGCCTCCAACTGTACTGGAGGAATACTAAAATTAACAATGATGTAATTCTATTAGTTATTTAAATATATAAATTTTTAATGTTTTCAGTGTATGGCAAAGATTTTTTTTTTTTCTTTATTGTTTTTGATGCAAATAGGTTTCATATTTAACCCTCTAACTGGGCACACCTGGTGCCTAGTTACAGGGTTAAATATGAAAACTATTTTGCACACAGTCAGCTGCACTGAATGCACATGCACTTCATTTTCAATGACAGTAAAGCAATAATTCATTCAAAACTTTTGAAGAGAAAATGTTAAATGATCAACCATAATATATGGTTTCAGCTTTATAAATTTCAATGCAGTAGTTAAATCAAATAAAAATTGCATATTTCTGCAATTCAGGTTTGATCACAGAGATCTTTTCAAACTAAAGATTAGCAATTTTCGATCAAATGTAATAGATTTCTGGGGGGGGGGGACTAATTTCCTTACTATATTTATAGCATATGCCTAAAGGCAACTCAACCTGGCAATACGAAAGAATTATTAGACATGATAGTCCATTCTACATATAAAATATCACTAATTCATCAGTTTAGAATGCTGCCAATTAAATATAATATCATATGCATCTTATTGGTTAATTCAAGGTATTCACAAATAATAATGCACATGTATGATCATTTCCTCTACAATTCTGACATTGCTATCTTATAAGTGACACAGATATAAACTGATTAATTTAACCTAAATGATACTCCAGTCCTGCATCATACATTTGTCACATTGTGCTGTAGCAAGTATGCTGAGTTGGCTTTGCATTAGCAACACCTACCTAATATTTGTGGAGCCACCCATAATACACCCCATAAACCTCTCAGCATGGACTTGAAAAGGTATTGTAGAGCATCCTGTGGTAATGCTATCCATGTGTTGCACAGTGTGTCCAGTAATGCTGGCACATTGTCAGGTAGATGATTAGGTCTCAAACATACACAACTGGGTTGGGCAGCCATGGGAGAATGGAGACTTCAATGTCACATTCCTGTCAACAACCTGCCAGGCCTTGTGGCATGCCAAGTCTTGTTCATAGATGCTGAGTTGTCTGGATACACTGCCATCATGAAGGGGTGTAATTGGTTGGTAATGATAGAAAGGAAGGCATTCCCATCCAGCTGTTAATTAATGCAGATCAGAGGGCCCAAGGCATGCCATGAAAACACATCCCTAAACCATAATACCAGCTTGCCAAACACCAACAGTGTGGCCTTGTGGTGCTTTCTCCAAATGCAGATATATGCCCATAAGCATGATAGAGTTAGAAATAGGATCCATTAGACCAGGAGACAGATTTTCACATATCAGTGATCTAGTGTTGGTGTTGACATTCCCATGCAAGACAGTTTCCTGTGTGTCACAGTGAGCATGGGTACCTGTGATGGCCATCAACTGCCATAGTTTATACAAGCTAATGTATGCCACATAGTCCATATGAATATTGATTCTGCCATTCCTACATTGTACTAGGGGGTTAGTTGGGCCACTGTGCTACATCACTACTGTATTACAAGACAAGACACACAATGCTCACTACAGATGTCAACCACACGAGACTGTCATGTTTGGCTGGTCGTTCGACCACTGCTGAGCCAGTCACAGTAGTTTTGTGACATCACAGAATGGGAACACTTAACCATGTTGTTTGTTGTCTCGACAACAAGCAACATGTTTAAGAATTGGTCAATGGTGACCAATTCTTCCTCGCAGACACTCAAAAAGTGATTGCCAAGTTTGCGAATTACAATCTCATACCAGCCATTCCTAACTTTGAGCCTTCACCAGCACCACAGACCAGTCCATTCCTACACAAGAGGGGTGTTGCTAATGGAAAGCCAACTCAATGTATAATACAGATAAATTCAGGGCCTTCTTTTGGTGTTCATAAGCCCTATTTACCCTTCTTTCCAAGGCCTCACTACCTTATATCAAACATACTGGCTGATGCTTCATAAGCTTGCTTTCTTGTATTGTATGCCTCTTCTAATGCTGAAATGCCGGTGTTAAATCTAAGTTTCTGTTTTTTAAAGAAATTGAAAAGGAGCTTCTATAAATTTGGTATTGAAATTATTTACACAACACTAACTTACTCAAAATACAAACATTGATGGTGTTAATAATTTTGCTAATAGAAAAAGCTGAAGAGAGAATTTATCTTAGAAATGTATTTACAAATACAGATTTCTAAGATAAATTCTTTCTGGCAAGTTTTAAAGTGCCTAATAGAAAAGATGGCCCCAGGTAAAGTGAGGGATCCTATCTAGTGTATCCATCCATTGGATCCAGTAAAATTATGGATCCTATTTCTAACACAACCTTGGGACTTGAAGAATGATGGTTTTTGGATAATAAATCATAGTCTAATCAATAATGAATTATATATCAGATAAAGTTCATACAGCCTTTAAAAAAAAAGCATAAAATAAGTTTAATTATTGATAAAAAGAATGCTATAATATCATATTTCAAACTGTTATGATACTCAGTTAAATTCAATGCAAGAAGGCAGTATTCCTGACTGAGAATGGTAGAAGCCATATCATTGAATTGAAATTGAGTGTGAGCATTCTCCCCCTCTCTCTCTCTCTCTCTCTCTCTCTCTCTCTCTCTCTCAAGAAAGATGTAAATCTACAAGGGATTATCATGTGGATAATTCTCTCCTCTTGCTGGATAACTAACCCCTCATGCTTTCAACTGTGCTGTTAAAGGGCAAGATTACCTTGAAATGTTAATAACTTTTAGGGTTTCTCTCAGTATTTATTTCAGCATGGTATTATATAATGGATTCTGCATACATCTATACAGGACCCTTGTGCCCTTCCGCTATAGGACTTCAAATTTTAGTTTTTAATGAGGAACAAAGAAAAGATTTTCCATAATTTTCCTTATTGATAAAAATCAATACTTGTTAATTAGCATTAGCATTAGTAGAGGCATATGATGCAAGAAAGCAAGCTTATACAGCATCAACCAAAAAAAAAAAAAACCTCACTTCCCATTTTACTCATCCATTCACTCCAAAAGTTTGTCCAGTTCTTCCTTGAATTTATTTAAGCTATCAGATGGAAGTTTGTTTCATCTGACAGAAGTTTGTTCCACAATGACAGATGGAAGTTTGTTCCAGCAATCAACTACCTGCTGGCTAAAGGCAAATTTTGGCATATCTATTATACAACTGTCTTTCCTCAATTTTGAATTTATTGGATTCCATTAAATTCTGAAGATATTTAATAAACTTATTTGTGCATGAAGTATACAATTATAATTCAGTAATGAAAATTTCAATCATGCACAAGGCAACTGAGGAGGAAAAAAAATACCCTTTCTAAAATATTGCTCAAAGACTGCAAAATATTTGACAAAATGTAAATGAATAAATTAACCCCTTTCTATCTAAGATTATAGCCAAAGACTTCTGGTTATGCAGAGTACTAATAAAAAAATAAAAAAAAGTTTTATAAGCACATATTTTATTAATCCTTTTCATTAATTTTACTGCAGTTTCAGTTTTTTACCGCAAAGGAAATTTAAACAAATACTATGTACACACATGTAGATAAGTGATGCTTTTACAAATCACTACACCAAACTTTGATTAAAGAAAATAAAAATGAAGCAACCATTTCATTTATTAAATATTTCAGCCACACAAATCAGTCAAGAAAATTGTCCATTAGTCTCAAAAACCATATATAACATATAATAATAACATACACCTCACTTCAGATGAAATTAATGAACTCAACAACTTTAAATAGCATCTGAAAGCTTATATGCAACCTCTCAGATAGCACGAGGAAATGGAAAGAAATGTTTTTTAAATATGACGGATAGCAATACTTGTCAGAAAATTTACCCATTTTACTTGAAGAGAATATAAAAATATCAAAATTGGAGAAAATCAGATATTGCTACTGTTGCCATTTATAATGCATGAAACACTCAATATAATTAGAACAGTTTTGCTCTCTGATTTACTGATAAAGAATTTATGAAATACAAAGCACCAAACTAAATTAATAAAAAAATAATAAAAAAAAAAGAATCTTATTTAATCTTATTTAGTAGTAACATTTTACTTCTTTCTGCTCGAATTCCTTTTGCAAATTACAAAAATCAAAGAGTAAGCAGTTGGCAGAGATTACAAAAACAATGTTTGACTAGTAATTTTTTTCCTTTCAGATCAGAAATGCTCTTTAAACAAGCTAAGTGTTTAAATTACTGCTCTGCAAATTAGCATAAACATTCATAAAACTGAAAATAAACAAATAAAAAATAAATTACCTCATTTGCAACATCCACAACCAATTCTGTGTCACTTTTCTCAACATCACTGTCCTGTTCAAATAAAAAAAGTTTTAATTTCTAGAATGCAAAAAAAAACAGCACAAAAATGTTTTTCAACTCAGACCAAAATGTATCCTTAAAAATACGAATGGCAACGGTACATCATGCTTCAATTAACATGCAAAGCCAATGTCTATAGGGGAGAAAAAAACTTATTTTATCACACCTTCACTTACGTATAATAGCATTTTTTCTTCATCTATTACCTTATCTTCTTTCTTCTTCCTCTTAATGTCGTGATCCAGCTCTGGAGATCGACTGCGAAACTTTTCTCTTTCATTTGGTGATATCGAGTTTCTCTGTAAAACACAGGAGATTATTTTGAAAGAGAGGTGCCTTGCAAATGCTTATGAGTTCTATCAGTGAAGTTAGTGCAACATTTACAGTGGAAGAAGTAATTTTGGTGAGGGCATTCCAGACCACTGGAGTGAAAAATTACTATCATGCTTCAATTTGTTACAGTATAGGGGGAAAAAAGTCCATTAATAAAAGAGATGTCCTTCAGGCAGAAAGGAAAAAAAATTGAAGAAAAAAATCCACTGAAATAAACAGCTGACTGAACAGCATGACTATTCTTGCCTTTAAATTGTTAAGATCATTATTTCAGCTATCAGACTCTTGAAGACTTGTGTGCACTTGTGCAAAGCCATTCCTAATAAGTTGATTTATCTCCCACGCAGCATTCTCTTAGAAGGTAATTAAAAAAAACGGCTAAAAAAAATAGCAGCAAAGTGACAGCAGTGTTATTTAGAGAACAAATTTACATAACGCTGAAACTAATTTATTCACAATAAGCTTAATAAAATAAAATTTTCTCATTATGAACTTTGTTAAAGAAAACAAAAAAGGAATCAATTTAGAGTTCTGTAGAATTTTACAAGGATGCTAAAAAAAAAAAATTGTTAAAAAGGGGTGTGTAAATGGAAGGACTTAAAAATTAGTTGCTGTCAACAAAACAGATGGCTAATCTGTTCACTAATTGGTAGTAATGAGCAAATTTCAGTTTGACTTTAACAGGAATCAATACTGTTACCGTCTATGTACATCACACACATAAAAACATTGTCCACAATTTAACTTTATTATAGCATGAATATTGATTTAAAAAAAACAAACCATATGCTAGTTCTTAAAATATACAGCAAGTTGAGGAAACCTGCTCTTTTTTTAATGATTTTTTTTGTGACTTTAGCAGTGAGATGTAATGGAACTCTGGCAGAGGAGAAACTACCAATTAAAGCCCCACCCTGTTGAGATGAAGAGAGAATGAGCTTCATGACTGACAAACTGGAATACATTATCATTATGGTTCTCAGAATGCACCCTGAATATATCAAACTACACTTGACCCTCTTTTCTTTTATATTTAGATACTCTGTAAAAATTGCCCTGATAAATGCTTCGTTTTTATTATAAATATCACAACAGAAGCACAGATAATTTAAGTTTTAAATATTTACTGCTTTTCTACCCAAATCAGGATAATGACATATACTATTACAAACAACCCAAACACTGGAACTAAAATTTTCTATCCCAAGGGGAGGGGGATTATATTAACTTTGGTGGTTCATTCACCATTCAGATCCTTCGCAGTGGTACAAATATGTCATCACTTCTCAGTTGCTGCCGTTCTTTTTGGAGAGTTTTAGGCTCAAATTCACTGGACACTATAAAAATCATAAAGGACTTAATTGGGACTATAGTTAGTCAATCCCAAGCAAAGCAAATACAATTTTCTCTGAGAGAGCCACTCCAAGTTTTTCAGTCTGCAAACATGCAAACCAGCTATATTTATACATACATAACACACTGACATAACATGGCCTAAGATAACGGCCAGATTTAGACACGGCACATCAAAATATGTAATTATAAATTTTTATCCTCCCAAAACCTCTTGGATAGTGAGGCCTCAAGCTATAGCTTATGTGGCTTAAACTGAAATCAGATGCTGTCTAAGATGCTGATTCACCACACAACAAGCCATCTTCTAATAGTGAAATACCAAAGTTAATGAAAAATTAAGTCTCCAGGGACTATTTTGTAAAGCATAGTGATTTTTAATTAAAAATAATGTGTAATTAGTCCTTTAATAATTACCTTAATTTATCGTGTAAAATTTAAGAAAAATATTTAATATGTATTATTCTCAGGAGTCCCAAACAGTTATTTGCATTTGAACAGCCCTCATATGGAAAGAAACAATGATATTTCAGAACATTAAGCGACACAAAATTAAGCATGACTTCTTTGTATAGGAGTAGCACAGGCAATACCCATAAAGCATATACTGGTGATACCTGCCTGTAAGCAAGAGTTTAGAAATAGAAAAAAAAAAAAAAAAAAAAAAATGTTATTGGGTATGCACAATTTATCTCAACAAAAACAGGGACTAGGATGTGTCTGCCAAAAGCTAAAGTTAACAACGTAGAACACTTATCTTCGAAGGGCACAAAAGGTGTTATTTCCAAGCTTTGTTTGTAAAATACATGTACTTAAGGGAAAAAATTCGAGATCACAGAAATGTTAAATATATTTTTTCAATTCAAATCTCAAATAAATAAAAAATTATATATGATTAGCATTAAAGGAGTTTAAAACAGGTAGTCTCTCAGTTATTATTGTACTTAAGTATCTCTAAGTTTAGTATATTTTTAATTTAAACTAAAATCATGCCTCAGACTAGAGAAAGCAAAGAGTTTAAAGCAATGAGAATGTTTTGGCTCAGGGGTGAACTGGCAAGGGCAGGTCTCCTATAAATTGGGGTTTTATAATGTTCTCTGCATGTTTTTGAAGCTATCTGTAGTGGTATATGATTATAGCCAAAGGGTATGCCTGTGTTTTTGGCACAAAGACATTAAATGAAGAAGAGATTAAATGAAAATTCAGAATTCTCAATAAGCAAATATGAAAGCTTGACGAACAGGGTTGGCACCCATAAAGGAATTAAAATGAGGAAGCCATTAAGCACTCGGCTATTCAGCTCAATGCTTGAAAACTGACACTCATACATCAGACAACACAACAGAATCCCCAATGGCAGAAAACACTGATTCCACAGGAAGTAGCTATTGTCAGCGACTCTGTTGTCAGGGAAACAGAAAATATATTCTGCAAAAAAGAATAAGACCAGGATATGTCTCCCAGGGGCTAAAGTTAATGATGCTGAAGGACAGTTACCTTCTAAGGGCTATTAGTGATATTAAGAATGGGAGATCTGTAGGTTTACTTAACAGATATAGGATAAATTGAGAAAAAGCTGCGAGTTAGGATTAAATCAAAAGGTGTCTGGAATTTTGAAGAAATACAAGAGCAGGGAGTACATGATGAGAACTTTGTCAATCACTTTGGTCCTAGAGAGATTGTAAAAGGTTCATGGAGTAGAATTTTTCTCAGAAAGGTGCTTGTTAACAGAAGAGGTGATTTTTTTTTAAAGGGATGGGATACACTTAAATAGGAAGGATAAAATAATATTTGCTGATGCTATCAAAGCAGTATTAGGAGCCAGAAAACTGCTAGTTTGGAGAGATACACAGATCAATAGGTTCACAACAACAGCAGCAGCAAATAGAGGTGAAAATGATTCTTGCACTGCTTCGACATGCAGCAGCTTGAAAAGCAAGGCATGGGGATTACAAGCCAAATGGGGGTCCTCATTGAAACAAGCAAATACTTGAGCTGTGTTAGAGTTACTAAGAGTAAAAACAAAAATGAATTTAATGAATTTGAAGTATTGGTTAAGTTATCACAGAGAATGCAGAATTAGTATAGCGAGTTTAGTGTGTGTAGCAAGAAGAAACAAGGCAGGAGGGTAAATGTGTCATACTCTTAGTTAAAAACACATTGAATCCAAGGCAGTGCACCCAGTGACATGGATCGCCAGTGCAATGTTGAGTCATTTTGACGTGACATAAGCCCTGGGAAAACAAGAATAAGGGTAGGAATCTGTTATAGGCCAAATGACTGCAGTGAGTATAATTAACACCTACAAATACAAAGGGCCAGTAAATCAGAATGTCTATATCAGGGACTTCAACTTTCTAGATATTGACTGGAACATGTGGATTAGTCAATCACACCGTACCAGAAAATTTCTGGATTTATTGGATGGCTGCTTTCTACAGATACTGTTATAGAGGCAACGAGCGAGCGAGCGAGAGAGAGAGAGAGAGAGAGAGAGAGAGAGAGAGAGAGAGAAATACTCTTGATCTGATTATCAGCAGTGACACTTCGTGCATTAAGAATCTCCAGATAAAGGAAGCACTAAGCAGTAATCATAGTGTACTTATTTGGTATTTACTTAAAGATATAACTACTCTTAAGGGTAAAGGGAAGGAATTTTGCATTTGTCAAGGCAATTACAATAATCTTGGACGGATTTTAAATTCTTTTCAGCGCGATTACCTGATAACATCAACTGCAAATTCTAAATGGAAAACAATTGTAAAAGATACTAAGCTTTGTTTGCCAATTAAGAGATATTGCTTAAGGTTTAGACTTATGTGGATGTTAGATGAACTGACGAAACAAGCAGCAGAGAAGAAAAATACATGAGATGCTTAGGGGATACAGAAACTTATGGTAAGCCCAAATTGATCTTCAATCAAGTCATTAAAGGAGTTAGGCAAGCTGAGGAAGATTAAAAGAAATTTCTGGCAAAGCATTTTTTGCTTATGTTAACACTAGAAGGAAATGGATGAATCACATTGGTCCACAACATATAAATAGCATAACTACTGATGATTCTCTTCAGGTTGCTGAGAAACTGAATAAATATTCTGCACGTACAGAAAAAACTTTTTCGTATACAGTACATGAAAAAGTTTTTAGGGATGGGGATACCATAAGCATACAAGATTACAATTGGAATCTAAATAATTGTAATATGTAATTCACAGCACAGATTTCTTAAAGGACAATCTTGTCTGACTGATCTGATTAGCTACTATGGTGCAGCAACAAAAGAATTGGATGTAAAAAATAATTTTGACATCACATACTTAGATTTCAGTAAAGCTTTCGACGCTGTTCCCATAGGGAAGACTGCTGTACAAATCGGAGCAGTGTGGCATTAGCAACAAGTTACTGGTGTGGATAAAGGGATGGTTGACCAGCAGAAGACAATATTATTATTAGTACTAATATTATTAGTAATGTCCTCCCTCAGGATTCAGTGCTGGTCCCCTTACTGTTTTCAATATTTATTGACAATAATGATGAAGGGCATATCAAGCTTATTGCCTAGTTTGCAGATGATACAAAGGTTGAGGCCTGTTAATGACATGAATCCAGATGTGCTACTGCAAATAGACCTAGAAAAATTAGACACATGGTAAAAGTGGAAACTGAAGTTTAACACTCACAAATTAAAGATACTGCATATGGGTCACCGAATAACATACCAATTGGGCACTATTGCACTCAAGGTAGACAGCTCATGGAGTTCTGTCAATGATATACAGGAATTTTTCCAGCAGGAAAAAGAATTTGATTATCCTATTGTATAAGGCAATGATTAGGCCTCGAGTGCTGCATCCAAGTCTGGAAGCCTCATTCATTTTAGGAAGGATCTGTATCTGTTGGAATGGGTGCAGAGAAGGCAACAAGATTAATCAGGAGGGGGTGCACAAAGAAAGACTTCAGTTCTGAAAACTGCAACATCTGGAAACTAGGCACCTGTAAGGAGACCTGGTTGAATTGTTTAACTCTTTATATGGATTGAGTAAACTAAGTGTTGATGGAATCCTTGCTTTTTCTGATGACACACATACATAAGGGGACAAATTTAAATTTAAAAAGGCTGGTTACAGTATGGATGTTGGAAATTTGCTGATTGTTGGAACAAACTTCCATATGGTGTTGTAAAAGTGGGTAGTCTGAATATGAAAGGGTTAGATAAAGGATACGTAAGGATTAGATAAATGATTAGAGGGGATCAGTGGTGTAGCCAGGGTAGGGTCAGTAGGTACATTGTACTCCCTGATGCCGAAATCTGGTATTGTGGCAATTTTTTTGAAAGCAAATGGCTAAATCCTAGCTATGCCACTGGAGAGGATGGGCAGATAATGTTAGTAGGTTTTTTTTTTTTTTTTTGTTGATGCTGTATAAGGCTTGCTTTCTTATATCATTTGCCACTACTAATGTAATTCTTCCTAACTGAATTTTATCAACCAAGTACACAGACAACTTGTCCCAAGGTTTATTATAAATTATTTGTTTAGAGCACTATCATTATACATTGATTTAGAGAACATGGTTGTTTCACTAACACTCCTCACTATACTGTTTATCTTACAATAGCAGGGATTCTGCAACAATCCTAATACTACTACATTAAGCATTATGTTACACTTAGTCTGTTTAAGTTTTCAAATGCATGTGGATGCGAGAAGGAATAAGTGCCAAGCCAGATGCCTAACTAATATAAATACAAAAGCGATGTGACTCAATATTTCCCAAGGCAGGAAACCGGTCTTTATCACTGAAGGAAAGCAGAGGACAAGTAATCTCCCTGCCCTTATACTTTTCTCAACCATAGATAAGCCGCTCTGACAAGAGAGCTTTGTATCCAACCACAAACAGTGTAGATGCTCAGACCTCCAGGAATCTCATACATTCTTTCTCTCCCCACGTCCCCCAAGAGGGAGAGAAATAGAAGAAAAGGGGAACTAGATGACATGAGGCACTACTTCAACCACCAAAACTGTTGAAAGAATAGGGATAGTGTTTCCCCCTGTTATTTGTCCTCCATCTAGCGGGGTAACGCCAGCATCGTAAGTGCAGGGTGCTCTATAGAGGGGAGCAGAGGAGAGTACCACATGCTGTCTAAACAACGTCCTTAACTGTAAACTGTAAAGGAGGGAGATTATTGACACACTGGACATTGTAAATCACCACAGCCGTTTGGATGGATTTCCCCTGGGCGCAGCTGTGAACGGTAGGGTCTGTCCCGATCACTTCTGCACAGCATCAGGTGATGACAAAATTGAAAGAATAGGAAAGGGAAGCACATCTGTGTTGGAGGGGAGATACCGTCTGGGGTGAAAAAAGCACTTGCATAATAAATTTAAGTGTCATTTATGCATGGATTTAGGAAATGAAAATTTCTATGTATTTACGAGAAAAAAAAAAAAAAAAAAAGCTAATTCGATCAGCAAAATGTCCGCTGTTGCGACAAAGTGGTAGAATTATTTTTGTAAACAACGGAGACTTAAATTAATTATTTTATTTACTTATTATATTTTTTTAAACTGTGGGAAACCAAAGTTGAATAGTCACGCCTTAGCGCATTAAATCAAGTGCGAAAACCTGGTCTTTCAAATTTTCAGTGATCCGTAAACTGATAAATATATTCCAGCAGATAATTCTCCAGAAACTACATCTATCAGGTTTCAGTTCTCACGCGTTCAATATCAGTCAACCGGGGGTTACCGGGTACTTGGCCTTCAAACGATCTTTTCATTAGAAAAGGCTTTTTCCTTTTCTAGTGGAAAATTTTAAAAGTTGAAGAACACAGAAAATGTAAGCATATAGAAATTCATATGAGATGAAAAGTGCAAAGCAACCAACCATCGGTGAGAATTTCTACTGTGTAAAGCAGAAAGGTACATTCGAAATCTCTCAACAACATGAACGGCCCAAGTGTTCTAAAATTCTCAAAGCGTTAGATACAAAAATGAAAAAATAATTTGTGCTATCGGTAGAGCACATCGTTACATACAAAAAAGTATTGATTCAATAAATAATATCCATACACTTCCCACAGTGAAATACTTGACAGGGAATTTCAGCTACCATATTTCTTTGAATTAATCCTCTGATTCAAAGGTGCGTTTACTTTTCTTCTCAATGTTCCGTGTGTGTGTGTGCGCGCGCGGATTCACGTGAATCGTGCGAATTTATAGATTTGACCTCCGTAGCTTATATCTTCTTTCCCTCCGCAAATGATCAATCGGGAAAAAAAAAAAAAAAAAAAAAAAAAAAAATACAGAATGAACAATATAAAATCTCGCTACAATTTTCCGCTAGACAAGTGTTTCTTAACCCGTGGTAAATTTACCGTATATTCCGGAGTATAAGTCAACGTATACTCCAAGTACAACTGTGCTTAAATTCGTATATACGTCATGAGATTATTATATATACCCTATAAGACGATCTTAAGTACTTACTATAAAATTTTCTAAAAGTTTAAGCTACTCTAAATATATCATCCATCTAGCTTTCTCGTGAGTGTGACCAAAAACTGTGCGGAAAATTTATTTTTGGCATCTTTTTCTTTTGAAAATAATCATAGGTTTTAAACGCTGATAATATTTTCTAAAGCTAAATTTTCGAGGTGTCAATTTATAGCAAACGCGCTTCCATGTCACAGTCAACATCGAAACCATTACTAAAAAAACAACAAGGAATGGTTTAAGTTACTCTACGAAAGACAACATCAATAATAGCGATGTCACCCATGCATATATGGTTTAGTTTCGTGACCTACTACATACGGGAGTATTGTATAGGTTTACCGCTTTCTTCAGTTTGCTGTGCAGTGTAATAAAATATCAATGTAAACGTTTAAAAGAATCAGCAGAAAAATTGCACTGTTTTTGTTTTTTTTTAATATAGGGTTTAGTATATTAAATCGCTACGCGAGAGTTGGCGAAAGATTAAAAAAGGGAAGGAAATACACGACGAACATGACTAGCACGAATTCAAAGTAAAAAATAGAATTCGCCAGAATATACGGTTCTTGAGGGGGGGGTATACAAGGAAGAAAGGGTGGGGATACTTCAGTACCTGTTTAAAAAGAAACATGTATGCGCTGAATGGTATACCCAAAATACTCCAATTTAGTTCCCCTACCCTTTTCGAATTACGTACCCCCAGTGTGAAATTCTGAATTGGAGTATTTGAGGTATACCATTCAGCGCATACATGTTTCTTTTTAAACAGGTACTGAAGTATCCTTACCTTTTCTTCCTTGTATACCCCCGTCAAGAACCTATATATACACCCCAAATGGTATACCCCAAATACTCCAATTCAGAATTTCACACTGGGGGTACGTGATTCGAAAAGGACAGGGGAACTTAACTGAAATTAAAAATTTTAAGCAATCCTGTGACAGACCACTAAAAACAATAAACTGGATTTATAATAAGTATTCTCTCTGTACTCCGGTAGGATAAGGGCAGAGGAGTTATTGTACACTAGGTAAGGTTCTATACCAGGACCATGCACAAGCCAAATCATCGCTTCGGTAAAGCTGATCAAACTGAAGGTAGGGGAGGAGCATCCTTAATGTTATACTTTCTGTTGTCATTCTCTGCAGCCAATTCAATCGCCTCCAAAAAGATGAAGCAAATGAGTTTTTCCCTGGCATCGCAAAAACTTCGCGCCCATTCCTGTCTTTGAAAAGCATCAAGTCATCGGTTCAACCCTTTATGATCTACCTAACTTTTAATTTAACTTAAGTTCTCTAAACTTAAGATGAGACAACTGCAGTAGAAATATATATGAATACAGTGGGGGAAAGGAGTGGTTTTCGAACCAAAAGATTACATATAAAGATATTCGTTCACCACTTTCGTGGTTTTGAGGCCAACGTTAACAGTGTGCCTACAGATCATTCAAAAGAACAAATTAGGCTTGACTGGAAGGTATGGATATGGAAGACGAGCTAAGTTGCTTCAATCTCAATGAAGAACTGTTCATTGAGGATACTAGAAGAGAAAAGATCTCGAGAGGAGGGGGGGAGGACAACGACGAATAGGCAAGAAAACTAAGGAAGATGGTCCGGAAAGTAGGGCCAAACAGAGAGCGGAATTCTAAAGTCGCCAGACAGTAAAAAAAGGCATGGCTTGCTAACAGATTACTACGTTAAGAAGAAATTCGCTTGGCTATCACAGAGAATTCTAGTGATGGTCAAGGAAACTCCAAGGAAGACAGCATCGATCCAAACGTCATCTCACAGAAGAAAAATATGAAATAAGTTAGCATTCAGTTGATTCTTATGAAAGGTCCGAAAAACATCCAAGTTCAGGCATACGATTCCGACTTCCAACAACTGCAGATGATCCTGTTACATAATGTACAGTCGTATTATGAGGACGGTGATGTATTCAATCCAGCATCTTCATCTCCATAACTTCTACCTTTCGGTTTTTCACGGACCTTGACTTACTTAGGACCAACTGTTAGGACCATCTCCCACCATTAAATGTGAAGAATTATGCAAGTTTGATTTTTGTTCCATGTTATTTCACTGAAAATATTTATTTCTCACAAATTATATTAGTAGTTACCTTAAGGGTTTTCGCTAGCATTCCAATATAAGCATACTGGCATACCTAAACGCATCTCAACCATCTCACGTTTTCCAGGAATGTAATAACCCCATTAACTGACAACTTCCGGTAAATCCAGATGCGATTTATGAAGCAAGAGTATCTGTGAGTTAGTAAAGTTTTGACAATTGTTATTCCACCCTTCCCCTTCGCTACCCCTTAAACAAGGCAAGCGACATTCTTGTGCTTAAATGATCCATAACAAACAACACTGTTTACTATCCTCAATGTACACTGCGTAACGACTACTCGTAGGATTAGAAAATTAACCAACTATACAAAGGGTAGGAGTACAAGGAAAGTAAACTCCCAATTTGTAAAGCTCGGATCAGTGGAGGCCGGCTGAGGGGAGGACATCGCTACATGGCGTGTCAACACTTGGTGCTGCTTCAGTGTGTTCGCTTATCACGCCCAAAACGACAACAGATAAATGGTCTATCTCCACCGCCAATTAAGGCAGCTAGATGAGCGGTGACGACGGAGCTTTGAAGAGGCACAGGGTAATGACGGACCAGCATAGACGAGGATGCCCAAGACGGCTGCCATCGATTGGCGGAGTTGGTGAAGCAAAGCGTGCCCGAGAAACCCATTACTTTGTGCACCACACAACCGCAGTGGTCACGAAATTCCCTCATTACCAAACGGTTCAGGAAGAGGGGGGCCAGGAGAGGGAAAAGGGCTGCGGAAACTATTTACACTTGACAGATTGCAAATGGTGCTCTACCTCATAAACACAACAAACAGGGTGCTTTTCCTTATTACAACCAGGCCTCCTCCCGACTTGCCAGCTGTTTTATTCCGGGCTTATCGACGTCATAATACAAGTAATGACCATTTGCGTATGGAAACGTGGCAGTAGCACGAATCAGCAGTTTGCAAGCTCATCTTGGCTGTGTTGAACGTTGTCATGGAAACGTCGACGGTGGCAACACTGGCGTCGCTATGAATCATAGCAGTGACTACATGTTAGTTTACCAATCGATGTTAAAGAATGATACCAAACCGTACAGGTCAAATGATATATGTAATTTGATGCTCTGAAACATAAAACGAAATAAATTTCTGTGTATGTGCGTGCGTGATTATTCGGACCATTCTTAAACTCGGAATTGGTACTGGGGTAAACCTGAGACGGTTGATTATAACTCGATGATTGAGGATGCAAGAAAAGGTACAGGCTGTATGAGTGTGTGTGCGCCCACGCTGAAATGGGGGGTGGGGGGATTAATGACCGTAGAATATATCAGCGAATGAAGGCGGGGTAATCAAGCATGCTGTTTTACTTTAAGTTCCCGACTTCCTTCGGTCAACAAAACACTAGATAGCGACGAGGAGGTGTTCTTAAATAGCAAATACACGAAGACTGTAGTTAAACAACACAGGCGGCTGATGAGGAGATTGTGCATAAAACTATAGGATTTGGGGTCAGCTGTCTACTTTCTAGAGTTAAGGGGAGTGGCATGGAGAATATTAACGAGTGTTGGAAGATGAAGTTCCGCCATACTCGGCCTTCTGTGCAGGGGGAACATTACCACGACCTCACAGAGATATGAAACAGGTAGTTTTATCTCTTCAAAGGAAACATTTCTCCTGGTGTTTTAACTCATCTCCGAGCATTAGCCACTCAGAGAGCAACCTGGATATATATATATATATATAAAAATCTGAGCGAGTTGCTCACTGAAGCTCAGATAAATATTAAACTTGAATAATAAACAAATCAGAAGTTTGTTTTGACATAAGCAGCAATATCACAAACGTGCCGTTTGTGACAAATAATTTTAAAGCATTTTAGCTTGGAAATTTTAAAAACTAAATTCAGTCTAGAAACAAAAATCAACGCGTCATCTGCCTCAATAAACTATGCAAACTTAAGCATGAGAAATTGCCATTTTTGGTCTGTAATCTTTCGCAGCGCCATCTGCTAAGGAATGTTTTTTAATGGAAAAAGGAAATATTTTAAAATTAAATGAATAAAGCACAGCTGTTTATATGAAAGAACGGCTTTTCGCAGGTTTCAAATAGTTTTTTTAAAGACGATTAAGAAATGTGGTTTGACACTGGGAATGATAAACGTATGTATTTATGTTACATGCTCTTGTAATGGAAGACACGCTGACAAATTGCAGTTGTTCAAAGATATGACAGCTTTACAAACGTTCGGTTGACGCTAACTGGTATATAAAGCACACAGGGAGATGTATATTATCTTCTCTACACACGAACTTTGCTTCCTTGCTGGAAACTAAATGCCGCTCACTAGCGTGCTGTTACACGAAGCCGTGACTGGAAACCAAACGCAAGCAACACCACCCTACGGCTCTCCCCCACCACCCGGTTACCGTCACAGAGATCGTTTACCGATAGAAGGTATAGATTCACTTGGCTAACATTTGGGACCATGAAACAACAAAATCCTATTAACACTTTGCATAAGCGGGTTTTCCTAATTATTAGAGGTGTTTCGACCATCTCGTGAATCAAATCGTATCCTATTAATAGCTTCTTTTTTAATTATAGATTATAATTGAATGCTGGAATGACTCAACGAAAAACTTGTTCGAATTTGTAGTATTGTTTGAAAACTAGCTCCGATTAAAAAAAAAAAAAAACAATTATAATGCTTAAAACGTTTAGCAATGTTTTGCATATAAGGACAATAAAATAGAGAATTTAATGCTTGGAGGAATAATGTTGCCTCTCAGTGAAGCAACATTATTTCTCCAAGCATGAATCCTGGGTACGTAGGCCTTTTTTCACATATAAAGAATTTAATGGTTATGGGGGTCGCCCAACTAACTGTTGAATTATTATTTTACCAGCACTAATACTTTCGCTCATACCGATTTAGGGTATTTGTCTGTAGAAATCAAAATCGTCCAAAGTCTTCCATCTGTCGTTGTAGAAGTTGATAGGTTAAATAAATTTAAGGAGGAACTGGACAGGCATTTGGAGGGAATGGTGTGATTTTTTTTTTTTTTTGGCTGATGCTGCATAAGCTCCTACACTTGCTTTCTTGCATCATGTGCCACTACTACTATTACTACTACTAAAGACCGATTTGCATGCTTTAGAAAAACAACAACAACAACAACAACATACTGTCCTCGCTGAGGCCAGCTAACTTACCCACGATGTGAAAAAGTCATTATCAATTTGCTTTTTTTTTTTATTTAGGCCTATTTCGCACTGTGGAAAGACGGTGATTATGACCCATGCTTCAGGCGAGCGCACCCCGACTGTTGATATAAAAATTCCTCCATATGCTTCGCACCACGCATACCATTCAGCCATATTCAGCTAAATACGGTGATGTTTCTTGTATCCTATCTATCTTGTGAACTCCTCTGCCCGTTTGGTCATCCCGGAGTACTGTATAAACAGAAAATGTATTTATTTATTTATATTTTATCCTATCCTTCTTCAGAGTCCTCGGTGAAAGCAAGATTGCGGTAGACCCTTTGGGGTTCTAAGTAGTGCTCAATTTACAGTAGCAGGACACTGAAGACAACCCGAATTTTCACAAGAAATGAGAATGCAAATACATATCCTTCTAAGCCATATCTACCAGTCCATTCTTTGGTTCGTCCAGAAATAATGACAAAATCCTCAAGTGACAACCACTTTTTTATACTGTGCACAGGCTATCTGGAAACGTCGGGGGTATTTTGAATTACTGTCGAGGAAACTCGGGTCTTGAGGTGCCAGGTGTTTCTGCAAATTGTGTCCTGAGGTAAGTTTGTCTCTTGCAGAAAGGGATGGGGACAATAACCCTGAGCTTCCTCCACGCTTTAAAAGACTTCAATATCTTTTAATTTTTGCATTATCAACAGGATTCGAACAAGAACTATTCTAAATGGTTGGGAGTAGAGCACTTTAAAAATATAATATGCAATTTTCACTGCTATAAAACTTTAGTTTTGTTGGTCTCGTATTTACAGATGAGCCAAAAAAAAAAAAAAAAAACACGCCCAGGGTCCAAAAGTAATAATTCACATACTGCGCGGAACTCTGAAGATTTACATGGATCTTTTTCGCTATTTAAGGATTCTTCACAATGACGTCATCCTTGGTCTTCAAGGACCAGAAAATTTGGATGGATCTCTTTTTTAATGGCAATACACCCCACACAGCAAACGTGGCATTTTATTTTCCATAAAAACTTTGATACGTGTATAATAAATCCACCAAAATACATCGCATACTTGAAAGGACCAATTCATCCTTTCCCAACAACTAATGACTCAAATTATTTCCATTAATATGATAGAAACTCGCCGAAAAAAAAAAGGCAGAAACACCAACGCCCTCTAAACACGAGATGGGAAAATTCATACAAATATAATAATAAAAAGATGCAAAAACGTGAAAGTGCGGTTTTAATTCGTTCATTTAAACATCGTTCACTTCAAACTCACTTTTAACGGTGCAGTATCGCCATAAACTTCAGCCAGAGTGAGAAAAAAAAAAAAAAATTAATATGCCAGTAAGGAAAAACCCTAAATCAAGTGAATGCCATAATTATTACTTGCAATTTAACTTGCGGCAAAGAAGATAAAAAAAGAAAAAACCGGCTTAGACCTCAAGACATGTTGAAGAAGCATTATTGGCGGTTGGGTGAATTTTTTTTAATTGTGAATCATGAAGGGACAAAAAGCCTTCTAAAAAAAAATAAAGAGAAAGAATGAAGCTCCTTAATAACTTTCACCCTTCGAACCCTTCACTTTCCAATGTCATTACCAGTCCATGGGCCATCAGCAGTGTACTATTACGGAGAGATGCATTATAAGCGGAGATTTGTCGATCAGGCCAAGCTACCACATGAGCCAGCTGCCGTTGTTCCACGCGCGGCAACTGTCGCCTTCCCACCCTGTTCCTCTTCTCCTGTCCCCCAGCCATTTCCCCTGTTTCTTTTTCCTCGGCATGTATTCCGTACATCAGAGACGGAGATAAGGGAGCAGTGACGGCGTGCCGACCACGCAATCAGTTCTGGTCGGCCGCTCCTGCTCAATGTGTTAATGACACAGACACCTCCGCCGCCAAACCGGCCCAGCTAAGCACGCTCCTCGAATCATTCACGCCAAGCATGACCAATGGGGCGTGACCCAATACTTGGAGCATGACCTAATCCTCGCCGCGGGCGATGCGGCCCCTAACAGCTCTTAAGCGTACTCCAAGTGTCAAGGTAATTGCAACCTACTTCCCCGCTAGCCTTTATCTGCTAAAGCCCATTGTGTGCCTCAACATGCCCGCCTACAGGCACGACCGGCCGTGTGAAGTTGGCAGGTAACGGCAGCAGTGGGCAGGACAATGACACCGCGGGCGACATTTTATCCGTAGTGTGGGAGGGGCACAGCCATCTGGGTAGTCGGGACGGTAAGGGAATATGAAGAAGGGATTGAAAAAAAAAAAAAAAAAAAAAAAATCCCAAGGAAGAAGCCAACCCATATGTTAAATGAGGTAGTCAAAGTACAGTTAACCCCCCCCCCCCCAAGGTCTGTCGGCTATCATTCAGAGATGAACCTCCCTTTTGCTAAGGTAATTTCCAAATTTTGATTTACAGTTAACTCAATGATATACAAAGAAGTTATTCTGCACCTGAAAGTGACAGATTTTCAAGTTTTTTTTTTTTTTCTAACTGTGCAGAAAGGTCATCATTTTTAAGTGAAATTGAGGCAATTATTTGTTTTTCATCTGGGTCACAGAGGGCGCTTCTCGTGGTTACAATGTTCTGTTTTCGTCCTGCGAGCGTAGTTAGAATGGACGTTGAGGACTTCATTCCTGCGGCTTTCATAAACACCTGTCTATGGTTAGTTGTACTCATCTCTGGATACAGGGTCGTTATGGGGGCGGTAATTTTCTTCTGACTTCATTGTGAATTACGAAACGGATGGCTGGATAAACAGAATTAATGTAGCCGTGGTAAGTTCGGCCTCCCCCATACGGTCAGATTCAAAAACCATCAACACACCGTACCAACAAGGAGAGGAACCCACCGTTTCCGCTCAGTGCGGAAACTGTGGATTCCTCTTAGAGAAACGGAAATGGTGTGTGGGTGAAGGGGGGAAATTCCACAGTCTAACAATAAATGGTCATTACACACACAGGCAGGTCGTCTGAGAATATCATTAGCATAATAGCAGATCATCAGGTCTTTCTTTCTTTAGCACCACAGGTTCCTTAAAAAGCAAAATATCAAAAAAGGATCATTAATTTCCCTTATTTTTATTTTCAAAATTAATTGCCTGACTGTAATTAAACTGCTGCATTACATGTCTCTGTAATAGAATCTGATAGAGAAGATGCGTTTTATAATTTGGTAAAGTGTCAATCAATCTGTCACATCACTCATTTCACTCGCCATGATGTTTTTGGCATAAACGTCAAGTTATGGAATTTCTGGCTCACAAAAATCGTATCTCTTCCAGCATATACATTGTTAGTTGCTTGAAATGTTCAAACCAGACGGGATTCGAACTCAAGTCTTTTTCACGGTGTGGGGAGGAAGGTGATTCTACCAACTCTGATAACAACGAGGATACTAACAGATGGGCGTACCAACTGCACTCCATTATTTGTAAACATGCAGAAGTGTAACTACCTATACAAAGTGTTATCAATTCTAAACGCAATACATTTGCAAATAAATGACATAACTAAACGAAGCCCGCCGTAGCCTAGTCAGGTGCACGGGTGCATAAGTACACGTGCCTTGAGTGACCGGAGTTCAAGCCCCTGACTGCTAAATACGGTGCTGTTTCTTGTATTCTGTGTATCTTGTAAACTCCTCTGACTGTTTGGTCGTCCCGGAGTATAAACAGAAAATTTATTTAAAGTTAGGGAGGGGGAATTACAAAACTCAGGACGTCATGTCAGGGTAGCAAATATGGTGTCTTGATTAAATTCGTTTATGTAAAAAAAGTAAAGTGCAGCCATTATCAACCCACTGCAGGGTGGAAGCCTCCTCAACAATTCATGCTGAGGGAAATGGACCATAATTTGCCACGCTGGTCCAGTGCGGGTTGGCAGATCGACCGTATTCAGCAGTCAGGGGCTTGAACCCCGGTCTACTCAAAGAGCGTGTGCTACTGCACTCCCGCTCCTGCCCACTCGGCTACGGAGGCATCGTTTATGTAGCCAAACGTAAATATTAGAAAGGAATTAAAGATTTACTCAATTAATGGAAAAATTATAGAATATAGACAAAGATGGAAAGAACATGTAGAAAGAATGGAAGATAATAGATTCCCTAAATTAGCTTATACATATAGAGAAAAAGGGACAGAGGAATACCAAAGAAAAGATGGGCAGACCTCTTCGAGATCGGAACAGGCGGATCGCCTAATCCACGAAGGAAGATAAGATAAGTAGCCTAATTTGATCTAATGATTACTTTAAGGGAGATTAATTATAATCTGAATAAATGCGGTTATAAGACAGCAAAGTTTGAACTTTAGGAAAATGACTGCCTCGTAAGCTATCGTTCTGTCAATATTAGAAACGCATTTGACTCAGTCCCTCATGAGAAGTTATTATATAAGGTAGAACATGTTGGGATAACTGGAAAGATTCGAAGATGGACTGCAGAAGGCTCAGGTTGTGATCAATGGATATTCTTCAGATTGGTGTAACATCAGAAATGGAGATCCCCAAGGTTCTTGTACCACCCTTTCTGATTTTCATAAACATCGACGAAGGGATAAAGGGGGTGATGTCAAAATTTGCAGACGACTTAAAGATTGGGAGAGTCGGTAATGATTAGTGCCAAGTAGCGCTCCATCAGGATGACCTGAAGAGGTCAAAATGCAAGTCTTACACTTTGGGAACAACAGTCCCAAAATAACCCCACAACTCTACAGATTTTAATTCAACCATTTAATACAGATTTGAATTAAAAACTGTAGAGGAAGAGAAGGATCTTGGAGTTACGATACGGGCCGACATGAAGTTTTTTGAGCAGTGTAAACAGGTAGCTAGGAAAGTCCATGGTGTCCCATTATCGATCATTATCCTGTAAAGATAGGGAATTCATAATCTCACTATATAAGGCAAGTAAGACCGCATTTGAAATACCGTGTCCAAGTATGGTGACTCATCTAAAAAAAGACATTGCGCTTCTTGAAAGGATCCAAAGACGGGCAACTCGCACGATGAAATTGGCAAATGGGCGACCGTACGAGGAAAGACTTCGATTATGTGGGCTAGAGAGCTGGCAAACAAGGGGGTGAGAGGAACTGACTGAGGTTTACAAGGCGCTGAGAGGGGTTACTAAAATGAATGAAGGCGTAATTTTCACTGTTATAAAGAATTCCACAACGAGAGACCATAAATCTAAGTTACAGGGGAAGAGGTTTAGACTAGAAATGTAGAAAGTTTTTATTTTTTAGCCAACAAGTTGACTACTGGAACAACTTCAACTACCTACCTTCGCAGGTAGTTGAGGCTGACAGTTTGAAGAAATTCAAAGGTCAACTGGATAGCTACCTACATGAGGAAGGAAGCATCAGACTTTTGTATTTTCTTAGCTACCTTTTTTTATTTTTTTTCAAAGGCCTGTGGTTTCCTTGCACTATATGGCTATAGTAATACTAACATCCCATATCAACCGATAAGATGTATATTGAATGTTCAACTGACAGCACACCGGTCCAATGAACGAGTGAAGCATTTCATGCCGAGAAACAGGGTGTGAAATATTAGCTCTTTCAGAATGCAAGGGCGTTCAGATACTCAAGTAGCATTTCTATCAAGGACTTTTACATCAACTAACCTGTCCACTGCTTCAATAAGGAAAAATAACGAAGATAAATGGATGTTTGCAATCTTGTTTAAAAACGGATGTTCTAATCTCCACGATATACTGAAAAGTAACTCCTTACTTTCGACATCGTCTGTACATTACAGTTTAAACAAGTTATTCTCCACCTGCAGGAGTTGTTACTACAATATTAAGTCCTATCAACTGTATCAATGTGATTTTCCTTAATTATCAGCCATTGGTCTGTACAACATGAAATTAATTTCGATTTATTAGTATTGACACAACGATGGAGCAATATAAGGAGCAGTTGTTTGATAGTGATTGCCAATCATAGACAAATATTGAGGTCGAGTGCTTTGTTTCTGTATCTTCTACCGGAAATCGATAGATAGTGCACACAGCTGTTCAAAGCCTCGTTCTTTGGATAAATGTGAATAACCTAGGTTAGTGCAAAAGAAAAAATAAATAAAAGTAAAAAAATATATAATAATAATAAAGAACCATATAAGCAATTTCAAGAGTAACTGGAAGCTGGTGGTAGCTCTGCTCTTTAAGTCTCCATATAAATTACGAACACTATCTCACTTCCGTAAAACAGCTGATTATACGCCATGCACACGAGATTGTCAGTGAGACTAAAATAACTGAAGAACAAAATTAAAAATTCCTACACTGCCTTTCTCGCAAACGTTCATGGTAGCTCTCTCTTATCTTCAGCACGCCGTGTGTCAACCAGCGGTGACAACGAACATTATGCATTTTCTTTGCCGATTACCGATAACATCTTAATTGCTGGTATAACTGCGGTTGACACACAATAAATATGACCTGGATACATGATTTCGTGGTAAGGCCGTGCGCATATTTCAAAACAAGCCCACGTGTCTACAATTATTGTTTATCAAAAGCCACCGGAAGATCTCCCCCTTGTGGTTTGCGCCAACGATATTATACAGTATTTGAAATGCTCCAATAACGGAGTTAGATTTAAAGATTACATAGGAGTAAAGAGGAAGGGAGGAGAAAACGGATGCTTTGTTTAAGAGAGGGGGACAACAGTCAAAGTATTCTATTCCTGTGGATAATTTTCTCTCTTTGATCAGTTCATCTGAGTGCCTTGTTGGGTCAGGACACGTCTTTCGTGCTGTTGAAGAACGGTATTGGACTAAATAAATACAAAGTCTGGTCAAAAAGTTCGGTGAATGTTTCAAAAATTAATTTTATAAATTGTTATGTTAATTCAGGCGAGTAACAAATTAACTTTTTTACGCTCCAGTAAAGACAAAACAATTCTTTGTTCAAACCTCAATATTTTTCAACATGGTTACGAAACTAATGATTGGATATTGCCCGAGAAAAATTCCATTAGTCGTTTGCTGAGTCACTGGTGTACCACTTTTTGGACCTCCTTATTGGAGTAGAAGTGCTTTCTCCCAATGCATCTTCCAGTGGTCAAAAAATATGATAGTCAATTGGAGCAAATCAGTGAAAAAGTAACGTTGTATCCCTTCAAAACAGACCTTGCCGGCTGTCAACTGTTGATCTTTCACTGTGAGAAGGAACGTTGTTATGTTGCAAACAAACCTTTTTCGAGATCAACCCTCGACATTTGGCCCGGATTGCAGGCTTCACATGGCTCACAAGCATACCGTAATACGAAGAACTGTCGACAGTTGTCCTCTTCGTGTAACTCTGAAAAAAAAAAAAAAAAAAAAACACTCGATTTTTGTTTGTTGGTATAATCTTTCCTGCAGATGGTATGGCTCAGAATCCGTACATCACCCTATACGGATGTTGAAAGTAATTAACCCATGATTCATCCCCACATACTATAACGGTTTAGAAAACCATCCTCTCCAGCTTCATACTGAGCTAGAAACAGAGAACATACAACAATTCGTAGTAGTTTCACTTCATCTGAAGTCAAGGAAAGACCCATCATACACGCATTATTGAATCCCAGCTCGTTATAAAAGTGAAGAACAATGAATCTTTTATCGATAGAAATGTTTCATGTGACAAATAAAATTCTACTTGAACTGGCCTAGTGGTTCGCAAGACCAGTTCAAGCAGAATCTTCCACATTACGGACTCAATTTTTAAACTTTAGGTCCCACTGATACTTTCTTTTGGGATAAACAGTGGTCATTATACACTAACCATCCTGCAATGAATTTCAACGGGGTTTTACTCCCTTTTGCATTCAAAAATCGTCTAGATGTTCGCAATTCCATTTTGATACACACTTACAAAAACAATGCTGTTTTAAATCGCGCGGTTACAGGATACAAGCTTTGAAAACAGATTAGAATTTCAATGGGGGGGTAACCAACTAACGGAAATAGCGCCCTATACGGATGAAATGCAAATTATGACCCACTTTTCTGTTTTCAGCTGCCCTCGTATAACAGCCATTAGTAATGTCATATAATGAGCTGGAAAGATAACGAAAAGGACCATTATTAGTAGAATGGGAAGGCTAGTTCCTCCCCATATTCAGGATCTTGGTAGGCAGCCCATAGGCATCGGGCCAGCCGATATTCAAGACACCCTTGGACTCACTCCCAAATAATACACTATCGGACTGTAACGCCAGCGTTGTAAATGGGTGTTGTGTGTAATTCGAATGGCCGCCATCTTATAGAAAGATGGCGGACACAGATTATAAATATCACGTTGACTGTCTACGTCCCGAAGCAAAAATCCGAGTGACGTCATTGAATATATCTAAATTAATTCAATAGAAAAGGAGAGTCAGAATTCAAAGACCCGAGTTGCAAACCAACCGGTGCCTTTCCTTATTTCAACAGATATTTATTCAGAACTAGTTCAGTGTCAGAATGTCGGGCCGTAGTTCAACTCCAATGAAAATATGAACTGCTTGCAATAGATCATTTTTACGGGTTTCTCAGCAAAACGTTCTGCTAATTATGGTCCTCGCCATTCTCTTTCCAGCTCATTATGCCAGTTTCAAATGGCTTGTTAGTGTTTTTAAACAGGGTGTGATTCTTTGCAAACTAAACAAACCCGCGCTAAATGGGAGACGATTTAGGTTGCGTAAATTAGCCGAAACATATAATCCGTATGTCAGTGCTATTTGTTCTGGCTGGGAGTTGGGAAGAAACAAGCAGACAGCGTCACTTTAATGTGCTCAAAGGTCACATCCAGAGAAAACTAGCTAGCGAAGCAGTTATAAAGGTGAGGCAAAAGTTTTTCGATGCATTAAAACTTACACCATGCTGAATATAAGAGTTAACAGTTGGGGCATTTACCGCCTCACTGGATAAGCGAGCAGTTGCGGGGTGCAGCCGGTCGTAAGATACGGTAGGCTGCAAGGTAGGATTACGTTTTCGATTAGAGTGAATTGTAGCACACACGGCAAACAAAAAAGAAAGTAGAAGAAGAAGGGGGGAAAAAAAAGAAGAATAAAGACGGAGAGAGAAAGAAACATTAAGGATGGTGTTAATCATCATCTCCTACACGTGCTAGGAGTAAAAACTTTTAATAAACTAGAAAGTGAATCTTATTCCAAAAGGAAAAGAAAATTAAGCCATTCCACTTCAAGTGAAAGAAACATGTGGTTCGCCGACTTCAGGCAATATCATGTGCTAATTCTCCCTTCCCCCATCCTATCATCCTCGGTGGTTATTATAATCATATTCCTAGCTAAATTCTGATACAGCATTCAGTCGATGTCGAACTCAACATTTTAGTGTGCCACAAATGTTTTTAGAATTATTCCAAACTCTTTACGTTTGATTTCAGCTGAAATATGGGGTGATTATACACTCCACTCACTGGCAAAAAAAAAAAAAAAAAAAATAATAATAATAATAAAATAAATAAATAAAAATCAGGAGCCTTTATTCAATATCTAATAGAACCATATTTTTCCCGAATTACAGGATGTACACGTCGTGGCATGGATTCCACTGGATTTCTGAGGGAGTCCAGCTCCAGATTTGACCATTTTCCCATCAGGATATTTGTCAGCTGCTCTATTGTGATCCAACATATCCTACACATTCTCAATTGGATTCAGAACTAGAGAATTAGGCGGACAGGGTAGACGTTGGAAATGTTCCTCGAATCATTCAGATACAATTTTTGTACGGTGGTTAGTTGCGTTGTCGTCTTGAAAGAATTCATCGCAATCTGGGTAAAAATGAAGAATTGCAGGGTGAAGCTGGTCCGTACCAACAGAACACCTCATACTACCATGATATTTCATCATATCACTGATATACAACGCAGTATTGTAATATTAACATCATCATATTAACAAACACATTATATTATATTGGTCTTCGGTATTTGTCTTCTATTGGCAGGGTCTGGCGTCTTGATAGTATCCACCACTCAAGCGGCTGGAGTGGTGGATACGAAACAAGTATTTGCTGTAAAATTAAATATGCCCGTTTCATTAATTTCTTTACAATTCCTAATTAACAACTGCTATCAGAAAAATTAAAACAAAATCAGAACTATAAACTCACTTAATCATGCAGTAGCCTATTTTATCTGAGAGCCACATGTGGCCCTCGGGATTGGTGAATCTTATTCTACGTCGTGTTTGGAGTTTTGTTTGTTTTCAACCACATTTTTATTTACTTTAGTAATTCTTAACCATAAACAGCTGGTAACTAGAAGGATCTATGCTTGGTGAACCTGTTTCTTGAAACTCTGTCAGATTTTTCTGTCATCTTACCTATTCTTTCATTCGAAGAAGTCCTATTAATGCCATTGGTGGGCTACTATTATTCCGTAAAGAATTTCGCTATTAGTGTATGTATGGTATTAATCACCCAGGGCCCGTCACCACCAAATACGGAGGATGTGGAAAGGTCACAGAATGACCACCGCATATCCCGGAGCAATATGGCCTTAGTTGCTAATGCTCCTAAAAACCAACCAACCAACCAACCAATCACCCAGGATTACTTTTTAAATCGATGCTGCAAGACTCTCACTGGTATCAACTCATCTGTTTCCTGGTGAGGGCTTTGGAAACTTTTCTTGTTCAATAAACGGAAATCATTTACATTTTCACACTGTTATTCTTGTGTGGAACCTAGTCATTACTGCAGTGTGACTTTTTTTTTTTTTTTGGCCTCAACCACAAATGTGCGTTTCGCAACTTCCTCTAAACAACGTTGCATTCGTGAACTGAATATCGAATAGCAAACTGGAATCTAGAGATGACACAGGATCCCAGTCTGCTATACGTTTCATTAGATACCAGACCATTTATTATATTGTCAAAAAATGGAGATCCATGGAAAGAAAGAAACGAAATTAAGAGGGTTATCTTTAAAAATATTTAAAAAAATAAATTCATTAACATTATTATGAGAATATAAAAGGCTTCAAAAGTAATAAAATTAATTAATTCGTTTTTTTTTAAGATTGGAATCATCTTCAGCATTCTGAGAGGGATAGTTCTAAATCAAGTTTCTTTTCGATAAAAACTTATTAATTTTCACACTAAAATAAATGCACACCCTAATTAATAGGATACTTTATTTATTAATCCTGCATTAATTTATAATGCAGAAGTGATTGATCACACGTCAATCAATCAATCCATTAGAAGGCAGCATTATATAAAAAATAAAGGTGGTATGAAATAATTTATACATTAGTGAACCTAGCAACGAGACCACGTGTTCGATTCTTTAACAGAATTTTCCCAAGATATTCGGTGCTCACATTTTTTAGACAACTACTATACACAATGTTGAGCCAATGCAATATTGCAGAATATTTACCAATTGTTTTAAACTAATCGATAATATAGCAAAGGTCCTGTTAGATTCTCAAGTGTTACAACCTGTCATTAGAGAGAAGAAAAATTTTACTTGCACCTTTTCCATTTTTATTCCCAATTATTCAAGTTTTGTCGTGGGAAATGCCTCATTCAAAATTAACACGCTACAAATTAATCTTAGAAGAATAAACTGCTAATTCTCCGAATTAATCACTCCAAGTGTTAAACGATAAATGGAGATTATGTAGCGCTTAGACACAACTTTTTCAAAGGTAGCTAATCACAAATACACATGGGAAACCAAATTAACGATTGTAAGAGTAAAGAAACAAAAAAAGAACTATTGCTAGATGTACGTCAAATTAAACAGTTTTAATGACACGAACTTGGAACTTTCAATTAAAAGTCATCGAATATTGTTTACATAAAACAACGAACAGCTCGCCTTACAAACATCTGATGTAGGTGGGGGGGGGGGGAAGTTCATGTCACTATTTTTAAAAATGTACCAGTATTAATACTATCTAACGTACTGACAATAATCTCTTTTCCTATTATTATGAATTTAATTATAAATTCACATGCGAGTTGCCTCAGTGTTACACTATACACTGAGTAGACAGAAATCATGGGATACCTATCTAGTAACCGGTAGGCCCACCTTTCGCCCGGATAAGGGCAGTCACACGGCGAGGCACTAAGTCCACTAGTTCATGAAAGGGTTCCACAGGAATTTCCATCCATGCTTGCTGCACCCCTGTCCATAATTCCGTCGAATTCCTGGGTGGAGAATCCAAAGCTCGAATGGCCATTCCATGGTGTTAAAATCTGTAAAATGCTCTTCGACATCCAAGGTCCAGTGCCGATGTTCTTTCGCCCAGTTCAGGCGTAGAATTCCGTGTCGTGGTGTTAACAATGGGACTCTGGTGGGTCAGCGACTCCCATAACCTATTGAGGCTAATGATCGCCTGATGGTCTTGGTGGAGACATTTCTGGCACCTCCCTCGTTGAAGTCGGCGGTGATTTGTGCCACTGTCGCTCTCTGGTTGGCTGAAACAATGCGAGACAGACATCAACGGCCACGTTCATCCACCACCTTATTCCGCCCACAGCGCTGTCCACGATGAGATGTTAATCGGGAAATGGCGTATTCCCGATACACTGTTGATACTGTCCAACGGGGATAGTACAATTTCCATACCACCTCCGCGACAGAGTGACCCATTCGTCGGGCTCCCACTATCATTCCTCTTTCAAAGTCGGTTAACTCACGATGTTGATCCATACTGACAATTACTGTCTACGTGAATGCAGTGTACCTATATACCTGCCAAGCAATGGGTTCGTCCACTAGAGAAAAGGTGTGACAGCGTCGCGTTGCCCAGGAACCAGTTAATCCATGAATTCTGTCCTCTCAGTGTAAAAGATGAGGCTAAAAAGAAATATTTTTAAAATCTTTTATAATTTTAAATACAACAATTTCAATGTTTATCCTCTTCAAATTGCTCTCCAGCCGCGCCTATGCAGCGCGCCATTCGCGATTATCAGGATCTAAGACAGCAGCGGAAGTCTTCGGAAGATTGTTTTCCTTTGAGTTGAATTTTAATTTTTGGGAGCAGAAAAAAGTCATACGGGATCAGATCTGGTTAATAAAGGGGTGTTCCAATGTTGTGATCTTATTTTTCGTTTAAAAACTCTCTCACTACGACAGAGGAATGACATGGCGCATTGTCATGATGCAAAAATAATTTTTCCAGCCATAAATTGGGCCGTGTCTTTCGAATTTTTTCCTGAAGTCTTCCTAAAATCAACGTAGTGTCTGATTAACAGTCTGATTTGGAGGGACTTGATATTCGATTCAGACATACTTGCTTTCTTTGTAGGGGAAGAACGGGGAGTTTGCCACTGTACTTTAACCTTTGGTTTGTGGATCATACTGAAAGACCCAGGATTCATCTCATATTTTCACTGAATCCAAAAATTTAATAACAAATCTCTGCTCTAAAGTTAAGATCACTCATTTTTTTGCCGAAGGTTAAAACACTGATTCACTTAAAGAAGCACAGTTCAATCAAAACCTAACCGATTGCAACGAAACAAAAACTGATCTGTACAGGATAAAACAAGCTACATCACAATAGGAATGTTCTTGACATGTACTAAGGTGCTGGTAAGCATCGATTCTCGTTTAATTTTAGCCAGCACCTTGTACATATGATAAATGTTACTACTCAGTGTTGTATAAAACGTTGTGTTCTATACGTATAAAAGTGTTGGCTATTAAATAACGAGACTGCACGCGCAGCCACTACACTCCAAGCGCCACCTGTGAAACAGAGATACAACAGTTGACCTTGGACATTTTCCAAGTTGTCTGCCGTCACGTTCCAACACGCTCATTCGCTTTGCCGTGAGACAGGTTTTCATTACCTTGTGTTTTTGCAGTTTGCCGAAAAAAATTACAGACAAATGAATCGAACAAAGAATCAACAAAACTAAAGAAAACACCAACTGGCATAAAATATTTTAAAAGGAAGAGAAAATGCGGAAGATGACGAACGACCAAACCGTCCGGTATCCATGAAAACTTATGAAAAGTGTGGACCGGGTAAGGACATTGATTAGAAGTGATTGTCATTAGAATGGCTGCATCAGGAGTCGATATAGACAAAGAAACAGTTCGACAATTTTTAACTAAAAATTTAAGCATGAGAAAGTTGTGTTCCAAGATGGTACCAAAAATTTTAGATGAAAATAAAATAATGAGAAGACTCCAGACTTTCTGAGTACTGTAACTGTTTGTGATGCGAGCTGGCTGTTCCAGTACAACCCAGAAACTAAAAGACAGTCAATGCAGTGGAAGACAAAACAATCCCACCACACAAAAAAAGCAAGAATGTCAAAATCAAAAATCAAAACTCATTGTTTTCTTCAATATTAAAGGAATTATTATGGCTCAATACATCTCACCAAATTAGATTGGCAATCAAACATACTACATAAGAAGTTCTGACAAGGCAGCGTGAAAAAACTCGAAGGAAGACACCTGAATTGCGATAGGATAGTTGGATGCTTCATCAAGACAATGCTCCGGCTCACAACGCGCTCTCTGTTCGCCACCTTTTATTATTGTTATCTCATTATTTAACCTCGTTTATATATATATATATATATATATTTGATGAAAGATAATTTATATCAAGGTTAAAACTTTTCTACCATTGTGGATTCCTGTTAATCTTATAATATTATTATAAAACTCATAATGGAGTCTGGCCCTTTCAATCAAACCAGTAGTTCACGAACGTATATAAATTGGCCATGCCAATTTAAACCGCCGTAATGGGAGGAAAACAGATCTACTGATTACGAGGTGATCACTAGATCTGGTTGCCTCCGGTGCAATTTCACCACATTGCTTACTGGGGCCGAAGTGATGAAGTTGCAGGCCGGCCAACAGACAACCCACCGGATAAAACCAATTGGTAACTCTCTAGGAGGCATCCGGATCAGGTAGCGTATAATATCGCGGGCTCTACTCTGTCAGCTAGTGACTGGAGGGAGTAAGAGTAGCGGTGCATGCAGAAGGCACTGTCGAAGTCACGTTATGTCAAGGAGCTGGGGTATTCTTGCTGTATGTACACCCAGAAATTTCATAAATTCATACACGTTCCTCCCATCTTTAACGCATCTACTGAATGCATCAATGATTAATTAAACTAATAAAACAAACTCATCTGCGAAAATATCTAAACCTCCCAAAAGCCACATTCATTTCACAAACACGTGAGGTCTCAGTTCCAATCTCAATGATGTCCATTTCCACCTATAACCTGCCAAGCCCCACTTACTTTTCTGACAAAATTTCAATTATCGGTTGCTGCAACCACCACTCTTCTCAGATGTCTTGATTATTTGCAACATTATTCCTTTCGCTTCAAAAGGTGGTATATGTCCGCTCATGTTCCTTGTTTTAATCTGGAATCCCTTTCTGATCTCCTCCGGCTTAAATCTCTTTATCCTATTCTGTCGAATTCATCTGTTGCCTCTCCTGTTCTTCTAGCTTTGGCTTTTTGATTTCCTTTCTTTAAAACTCGACTTTCTTCAATCTAACTCCCATAACAGTGAATTAACTTTACCCTAAAGATTAATTATCTTAATTCACAATTCCAGTTGGCTTCAATTTTCTAGTCCGAGTTAGTCGAGATGCTGAGACTTTTGCGATTTTTAATGACCGTACACAACTTGTTCTAGCTACACACTCAATACCTTTGATCTCTTCCATACATTCCACCTTCCAGTTTGAGAAACTGCATACAAACTTCTTTGTGTCCACTACCACTTCCTTAAATGCCGATTTGCAGGGAATTAGAGCTATTCACTCTGTACAAAATATTGTTCTCACATCTGGTAGTGGTCCCCTATAAAAAAAAAAAAAAAAGACCTCCCTCAAGTTTCCAGACTCTATTCAAAAGAGGAAGTCAGGTTAATTAATGATCCGTCTCTTAAGAAATCTCTCCACTGACTGATAGACGCTCACTAACTGCTGCATGACCACTATTCTTCTGAATCGGAATCTGTAATTCCATCGCTCTCTTCCAAACCGGTCCGAACACATGCCTCAATCAGTCAACGTCATTCAATGCCCAACTCCAAACTCACAGAACTAATTTCTGTTCTCTGGAACGATCTTCTTTCACGTGTATTTCCCTAAATCACACACACACACATATATAAAATAAAGAGGGGCTCCCCTTAATCGTAAAGATTGTTTTGTTGAGAGTCCACAACAGAAAATTGAAAATGATATTTTAAGGTTGTAAGTTGTATCTTATTTTATTATTTGCAATCAAATATTAGTAGCCTGCCATATGACACCTTTCAACAAGACCGTCTGTGGTTGAGCAACTGGTGACATCTGTGACCGCTAGTGATTTTCTGGAGACCGTTTAAAATCATACCGCACTACGAAATTACGCTCAGATATCTTAACAGTCAACGTGGCAAATACTATGCAGGTCAAACACCCCAGTAAACCAGTAGTTGCTATTATCTGCCGCCTTACTCTGTCTCAAATACCACTTCCCTGTTTGTCGGCAGCAGTTGCAGGTTAAAAGGCACTCCCCGTCAACAACTCCCTTATACCGCAAATCGTCCACACTTCTCATGTGTCTCGTTTCCTTCCGTCAGGAAATGAGTACCTCCCCTCCCCTCAGTATACAGTGGCCCACTAAATGTAATTGCAATTACTGTCTCGTCTATTGAAGATTCTGGTCAGAATCGACGCTGACAGCTTCGTCAGACAAAAGGCGACGAAGAACCTTTCACTGACCACCTGTTGGCAAATTGATGGCGGAGGAAATTCCCCCCCCCCCACATCCTTCCGAAACAGTACTTCCATCCCTCCCCCTGTCTCCAGTCTCCCCTGACTAGCCCAGAGCTACACCAGGAGTCTTAGAAGGTAATTGATGACTTCAAGTTGGTGCCAGCTTGATGCTGGCGGGTGAAACAATGCTCCACAGGATTGAAGGCGCGTGACTTGTCAGTTCCTCTTTGGTCTGTAGGTAGCACCATTAGGATCCCAACCTGACTTCTTGCGGCCCCAATTCTCTCCCCCTCCTTGTCCACCGCCTATCTACCAAAACTGCAAACATACCACTATTTGAAATGTGGAGAGGACTTATTTTGTTAGTAACAATATTTTAATGAAATTATAAAGCTTCTGCTAAACATAGAATGAGATTGGGGTAAGGGGGGAAACGTCCCCGGGGACTTCCAGTGACTATATTCGGCAGAAATTAATAACAAGAGCGAAAGCATAGAGCAGAAATTTTGAAGCAGCAATTATCCCACGGCAATACACGTTATGGGTTGTTTAGATAAGCAGTCAATGTTATATTAGGCAAAGATGATTTTGTATGTTTAGCAAAATGAGATGATTGCCGCTATCGGAACTTTCGCTAGATTACAGGACCGCTATCGCATCGAATACGGTCGTTTACTAATTATGGAACGCCGAGGAAAATATTTCTACGGAAAGTAATTAGGTGACAGATGATTTTTATCATAAAAGCATTTTATTAAAGCGATTAAGATCAGCTTTTGTATTACAAAGTACAGCAGCTCGGTAATTGAAAACTTATTGACATTGGGTCTAGTAGTCAATTTAGCAAGAACGAAGGTGGAAGAATTGCCAGCATAGACGAACAGACTGGTGATATCCGTTGAGCCTTCTATCCAGCCTGGCAACAGCTTTGAAGCAAAACCCTTCAGATAACAATTCGCAATTTTGAGATGGACGGGTGGGTGGGAACTACCCTTAAAATAAAGCGGAAGTTAACTGTTTCTACAGTCACAGATAGCAGTCAAACCCTTTGCGAACAACCTGATGGTTATTATTCTTTGCTAATCGACAAGTACAAAGGTTATCGCTTTACTATGTAGGATAATATACACACAAGGCAGATAATGACAAGAGGTGCCGATTGTGACGAGTGATATGCAGTTCAAACCTGTAACATTCTATCTATAATATACACATCGTACGTGTACACTGTTTTTAAAAAAAATTATCGAAGTACTACAGACCTTAATACTGAAGACGTAACGTAACAAGTCATACATTAATTTCATATTTTAAACTTTGGAAAATTTGGTTATTAATCAAAATTATTAATTAGTTCTACAAATTCTACAAATGACTAAAGGTCTTCCTTCTGCCTGATGGGACACCAGTAAGTTTCGAAAGAGATTGTCATAGCATGTCTCATCTTTTAAATAAAAGCCATATTAACCTTTTGGTGATACCATTTGTTTGAAATTAGTGCAATACCAAGGTTTTAAATTCTACCACAGAAACACAACAGAAAACAAGGAAAGTTCTACTTTTCACCACTATATAATTTAATTATTATTAGTCTAATTCAGTGGTTCCCAAACTTTACATTATGTAGAAGTTCCTAGTAATATTTCCCCCCCAAATATCCACTTTCCTCGTTTTACCTACGACGAAGAACAGACCTTATTCAATTTCCTCACCCCTTCAGTTCCTTATAAACCTCAATCAGATCACCCCTTAGATGTCTAGTTGTAACTTAGCAGCCTACCCTTAAAAAGGTCTTATGAACGTCGATTTGTACACACCAACAACCTGATTGCCATTCTTTGAACACTCTCCAGAAGTTCTATTCTTTTTTAGGTGCTGACTCCAAGACCTGAATACAATATTCCCAATTCGGTCTAACCATCGTCATTATCTCTCTTGTATAAAAGGATAATGACGTCTCTAGTGGGAAGGTTGGTAAAGGCTTTATAAATCGTGGACAGGATATCATGTGCTTTCCTAGCCACCTGTTTACACCGCATGAAAAATTTTATAGCAGATTGAATCGTGACACCTAAGTCTTTTTCATCTTGAACTACTTTTAGTTTCCCCAGCTTATACGTGACTCAAGGATTCTGTTCCCCCAAATGCAAAACTTTACATTTAGAAGCGTTAAACTTTAGTTGCCATTTTTGGACCACGAATGCAACCGATCCAAGTCTTTTTAAAGCATCATGGCCTGGCTCAAATTTTTAACCACCTTTCCCAGCTTCAAATGATTCGTAAATTTGACAGCTTCCCTTGGATACCCTCGTCAATATCATTTGAAAATTAGAAATAGGTGTGGCTCAAATCGAACTCTGAGGGACTCCGCTTGTTATACTGGTTTACCCTGGAGATCGTCATTTATGATAACTCTCTGTCTCATATAAAATAAATTTTCTGTTTATACTCCAGGACGACCAAACGGTCAGAGGAGTTCACAAGATAGACAGAATACAAGAAACGGCACCGTATTCAGCAGTCACCGGCTTGAACCCCAGTCACTCAAGGCACGTGTACTTATGTACCCGCGCGCCTAACCACTAGGCTACGGCGGCCTTTCTTTTAGCCAGCTTTCCATCTAGCATAGGATCTTACCAGCAACCCTTAACTAATCCAGTTTATATAGCAGGTTTCCATGAGGAATAGCATGAAAAGCTTTACTGAAGTCTGGATATATAATGTCAAGATTGTTACCTGCATTCAACTGTTCAATAATTACATCATAGTAATATACCAGACTGATCAAGTAAAACCTTACCTTAACTAATCCATGCCGGGATCTATTGAAGACGTTAACCACAGATTCCATGATCTACCCTACCAGAGAATTCAACTTAACCGGCCTATAGTTATCAAACTCCTCTTTAGCAAAACCTTTGTGGATGTGGTAAACATAAACAGTAGACTTCTCTAGTCCAAGGGAACCTTCTCGGAGTCTAAAGCTACTCTCATTAACATTCCCAGCGATTTGATACATGTAGCCTTCTTAGACATTACCTGATATACAGAACACTGTACATCAGGTAATGAAATTATATTTTTTTGCTTCTAATAAAAAAATATTCTTGGTTCGTGGAGGTTTACTATCATTTTTGGAAGCTGTGTACCACACTTCGAAGTCTGGATCAACAAAAGATGAGATGAATCATATTTATATTTGTTCCAATTTGGAATATGACACTTTAAAATGTGACATAAAAAAAAATCTACCACTACGCATTTCTTTTGTGTATTCCCCAACCCAAAGACATCTTGGTGATTCAGATACCAGTTTGGGAAACACTGATGTACAGCACAATTAATCAAATACATTTATTAATAATTAAAACTCTGCAATTATTTAAATAAATATATATATATATATCGTAAAGCAATTTAAAATACAGTCGAACACAGAAAGATTATAAAGAACACTGTACATTATTTCACAAAGAGAGAGACAAAGACAGAGAGAGGGGAGGACAGCAGGGTAGGGGTCTGATGCTAGGAAAAAGAGAACAAAAATATCGTCATGGAAATTACTGCCACTGGGAGTAATTACCGAGAAAGATGCAGGATATGAATACTTAAAATACGCGACTGCTTCAGATCGTGGGCTAACGATGCTTTATATTATAGCATCTATAGAGCAATGCACTCAACAGGATTATTTTTCTAACCGGTCGCATCTTAGATCCCTGAAATCATTCATAACATGGATACATTCTTTTATTTTTTTTTTATTCCAGGGAGATAGATTTGTAAAGAATGAAACAAAAGGGAGTTATTAACAATACCGGATCCATCAAGGTTTTTTTTTTTTTTTTTGATTATCTTTCTTTCTTTTTTTCTGAGACATCTTCCAAGAGAAAGAATTGCAAATTCAATAAAAAGGAATATAACATAGAAAGCAACAAAATCCAAAACGTAAAGATTCCCTTAAAAAAACTATGGCACTGAAGAAAAACCCAGAGTTGTAATATATGTAATGGAATTTACCTACGATAATTCACTTGTTGAATCCACTGTGGAAAACCCAGCAATACACAGAACATCTCAAACTCATTCTTACTTTTCCAAAACAACCTTTTCCTGTTTATTTTTATTAATCTTTTCAAAGCCAAATATTATAGGTCCCTTGTTCTATGAAAATTGCTCGCAAACTGCAGTCCGTGAATCATCGGGAGGGGATCAACAAGTGGACTCTCTGCTCATTATGTGAACCAATAATGAGTTATATAGCAAAAGCCATCACCCTACTTCTGAGAGGCAATTTATTAGCGAAGTTTTTCCTCCAGCATTTCTAGAAGCCGAGACATATGCGATTGAGTATCAAGCGGAAAAACAGACGGACATACAGTACTTTGAAACCTCAAATTTCGAATTGGCCAGGTTTGAAATAATTTTGTTTGTCGATCATAATGTCATTATTAATAACAGTTTATTTCTTCTTAGAGAATACCCAGTTACAGCTTTTGACTTGGGGGAGGGGTTACATAATATGGTCTGAACTCTTCAGCCTGTAATTTTTAACAAGGAAGATTATGATTTCATGGTGAACTGTATAACAAAAACGACTGGGAACCGATTAAAATATTATATTCCCCATGATTTGAAAGATATTAATACGGTAATGTATGCATTTTACAGAAATAGCCATGGTGGGATTTACATTTCTATAGACGAGGTATAAAAAGACGCAGTCTTATGAAAAGGCACAGATCTCGCAAAAACGGTAAGGCTACTACAACGAGTTACCTTATTCTGCACTAAAAATAAATAGCACTTCCCCAAAAAAGAAAAGTGTAAAGTTATTTATTGATGTGCAGTGGTCCAAACAGCTGTTTCAGTACTTGTACGATGAGGTACCAATAAATACCGATAAAGCCGTATGGGGTGGGTGAGGAACAGCACACTAATCTTTTTAGAGAAGTATTACTTAGTAGTGCAGCATAAAACAGTTCGTCATGGTAGCTTTACAATTTGAGAGGTCAATGCCATTTCATATGACTTCGCGTGTCTCCTGGTCTATAAAGACAGGATTTAGAGCTTTTCTGTATTATTGAAAGCAATAAAACAAAATATTTTTTTTTGGGGGTACAAAGGTCAAGATAGGCACCAAAAAGAAGGTCCCGAAAAAGTCTGCCTGATATTGCTCTATGTGATGGCAGCTTTAAGCTTTTCCCTTACATAAAATCCTGTTCCTCCCTCTCCTCGAGACCGCTTTTGCTACAAAATCTTTCAACTCATCCAGATGCTCTTCACAGTTCGCAATAAAGATAGGCAAAAATCTGCCACCACTTTTCATATACTGATCTTGTTCCTCCTGCTGATAACAATGCACTTGGGTTTACCCTATTTGTTGAAAGAATTCCTTTATCCTCTCCACATCGTGTCTCCTTTTAGCGTTAATTCCAACCATACTTTTTTTTTTTCCCCCTCACAAAGTGCTAAAGCCCTAAACTTAGGGTGCATTTAAGATATTTAATCATTCAGCGAGGTGCCAACAACAAGGTTTAAAAGGTTATGTAATTTAAGCTGAGCTTCATTTTTGAAAGAAAAAAAAAATGGGAGAGAAAAGAAAGCAACACTAACGTTCCCTGGTTTGACGGCGTTCCATCGTCCTCCTAATGGCCGGATTGAAGAAAACCGGTCTCATTTCTTACACACTCTCTAGGGTATATGGCAGATGTAATGGTAAACGGCTAAAATCAATCCTTCGTAGGCTTTCAAGGAGACGCCATTTTCTCTGAGATTTGCTACTGAGAAGGTCAGGAGAAGCTAGGTCGGTTGCCACTTCTACAGCTTACAAGTAAAGCAAAGTAATGCCAATCACTTTGCCTCTCCTTTCAGCTTGCCGTCTCTAGTTTAGCCAACAGCATTTAGACGCTTTCCTAGCTTGTACAAGCTGGAAATGGCACCCACTCCTGCGCACTATCTCAAGTAATCGCCTTCCGGCACCATCCACACATCAAGGCTCGGGAATACAAAGACATATTGAGCCTTGAGGTTTCTTTGCTTGCACATACAAAGAGGGGGGAGGAGAGAAAGAGAGAGAGAGAGAGAGAGAGAGAGAGGAGGGGTGGATGGGGGAAGTAAAAGAGAGAGAGAGAGAAAGACAAAAATAATCCACTTACAGAAGATGATCTATAACATGAAAGTGCAAGTACTCGGCAAGGGATGAAGGATGGAAGAAGGTACTTACGTGTCTTTCTTCGGAGCTGTGAGCTGCAATGGGATATCGATTGGTTACCATGGTGACGGCGACGGATAGCCCGGTGCAGGAAACAATGCCAAGAGGAAGGGTAAAGGGAGGAGGCAAAAAAAGGGGGAAGGAAAAAAAAAAAAAAGAAAGAAAAAAGAACATGAGAGAAAGTTAGTGGTGTTCTCTGTCTGCGTTGTGTACTACCATTTCAATTTTCTTGTTTCATAAGACAGGCCGTATATAACCAGCGGGCCGTGGCTATAGCGGCTACACACAAATGACTACCCCGAGAGACTAAAGATCAACAGTTCTGCAAGAAACAAATATCTCTGTTTCTCTTATACAGTCATATGTTGCGAACGGTGATAAAATTCAGTTTGGGAAGGAATTCTGGCCATTGGCCAAATGCGTGCCACGGAAGGAAACACTGTCTGAGCGTTACCGTGACGCTCCTAGGGAGAACACGAAACTTTAAAAGACTTGTCGCAAATTTATAGCGCTGTTGTTCGACACGAACATATTACATTTTAAGTGGCGCTGCCTGTTTTAATGTAAGGTGGATGTCAGGAAGTGTTGGTTTGTGCACGAATGTCTCGCGCAACGTGTTAGTGGTCATGACACACGGTTTGTAGTGCCATTTACACTGAATTAGCTTACAAACCATAAACACACCGAGTGTCTGGAAGCAAGACCAAAAAAGAACTACGCACGCACGCAGGGGGGGGCGTAAACGTGTTTACGAAATTTATTGTGATAACGCATTATTTAAGGTCCTCACCTCCTTCCAGCCAGTCTTTCCCTCAATTACTATTTGTGTCTTTCTTTGAAACGATAAAGTCATTGTGATGTGTAGCCACATAACCACAAGGCTCTTTCTGGGTATTGCATTTTTCTGAAATATCGCCAACAAAGTAATAAACAATTACTGAATATTCTAGTAAGACCCAACAAGTATAAAGTGCACAGTAGAAGATGATGGTGAAAACTTGGTAATGGTACTAAAGCTCAGTTTATTATCTTCTTCGGAGGCTTAATAAACTTGGCATGGCAAGAATTTCATGACAATCATTCGCTGGAAGTTGGATTATTACATGCGGACGGACGGACAAAGAAATAATATTTATATTTTAATGAAATTGAAAATGACTCGATAGATCTTTCTAACGGGCCCAAATATACAATTTCATGAAAATTTACCTACTCGATGTCGAGTTATTACCTAAGGACGGCTCAACAAATCTTTATAAATGGCCCAAAAATAAAATTTCATGAAAATGCGTCCCCTGGGAGTCGACGAACGAATTGACATGGCGAAAACAATAGGCGCATTATTGGTAGATGCTAACTCACCTAAAAAAAGGGTGTCTCAGAGTAGTAGCAATACCTTGTTACAAGTTAGGTAATGTGAGCAGTGCGTTTATTTCAGGCGCGTTAGAAAATAGTGACAATTCATAATTTTTAACAAAATAAGTCACTCCATCAACACGAAAATTTGTTACAAGATTCCTAAAATATTCTAAGTAAGCACTGAATTTTGAAATAGATCAGGGCCCCTGTTCCAAATTTATAGTAATATTTCTGTAGGGGAAACTAGGGAGAAAATATTGCGAAAACCGGAATTGAACTTAGAACCAAACATTCCCAGGGCCAACAGAATATATGTTGAAAATTTTGGTAGCAATCCGCACTTTCTTGTCTAAATGCAAAAACATACTTTCATTTATTTTGATTTTTGTAGGGGGAAGGGAACAAAGGCTGTAAATTTCTAACTAGACTTGAAAATTTCTAGAATAATACGCGAAATATACTTTCATTTATATGAATAGACTTTGTGATCGGTGGGGATAGAGAGGCTATGGTTTTAAAACTGATCTACTGATCTTAAAAGCTTTCCAGGGACCAAAAAAAAAAAAAAAAACCAAGCTGAAAATCTGATATCGATTGAAAGTTTTTCTTATTAAGTAATGTCTAAACATCCGATAACATACCTCCATTACATGTCAGGTAATGTATAAGGTTACATTTCAGGCGCATTCTATTTTTTTTATTATTATTATTAAAAACATGATTGAATCTATTATTTTTTGGGATTAACTGAAGCGAAAAGTAAATATAGTTATCTTCTTATCAATAATTCCTAAGATTATAACTTTATAGAAGGCTTAATAAAACTAGTTTTACGTTCTCGAAACTTAGCCAGTCAGTTTAATTACAACTGTATAATATTTATTTCTCTTTACCAAAATTTCTTTTTTCCATACGTATGGAAAAAAGAAATAATAATTCCCGAATTTCTGTTTGTCTAATTTTAACGAAATTTGGGATCGATAAACAAATCTTTATATATATATATCAAATATAAAATTTCATGAAAATCTGTCCACTGGGAGTCTCATTGTTACGCGCGGACGGACAGAAATGTTGAAGATAAGTATTTATGTATACAGTATTTGCTAACATGCCTAAAGAGCGGTCTTCGAGATACATGAAACTTAACTATTACAATCCTGTTCTCTCTTTTTTTTTTTAATAAAACTGTTTACTCTGAAACTGCCTCATGCTATTGTGTGAGCTCGTTGGCACACATGCTTGTATGTCACTCAATGAAAGATTTCATTAGTAGTCCATTTGGATACAAGCTCTCCTAGTCACATTTTTCATCTTATCTCTTTTGAACCTAAAGTAACACAACCAAGCCTCAACATACATAATAAAAGGATAGATGAATACTCGACTTGGATTTGGTTGAGTTGTTTAGAACAGTGGTCTCCAAAGTGGGGTGTGCGAGATGGCACTGTAGATTTTTTTTATCTACATAATAAAATCTAGATATAATGCATACCATGTAAATTATTTATAAATGAAACAAATAGTATTGCATTACAATTACTACATTTGTTACATTAATGATTTCTTATCATTTTGTACTTGAAGTTCAATTTAATTTTGTTTTGTATTTTTTTATTTGTGATATTTTAAAATTATTTGTAATTTTAGATATAATGCTTTCCATGTAAATGATTTATAAATAAAAATATATATTAAATTTTTTTTTCCGGGGGTGCGCGCCAGTCCTTTTAAGTGAAATAAAGGGTGCGCTACCAAAAAAGTTTGGAGACCACTGGTTTAGAATATGCGCCTAGGGGAACTAAAGCCATGAGGCGTCAGTACGTGGTGCATTCCTGTTGCTTTTCAAAAATCTCCAGCAATGTCTATTTCTTGAAACGGTCTATCTACTTCTATAAAATTGTGGCGAAGGCTTTTTTTGGGAGGGTAGAGGATGTGGTGAGTGGATTGCTGATTACAGGCCAGTATTGCAAACATAGGTCAAAGGACATTCTTGTTTTATAAAAAACACTGTTGTAACACCAGGGCCGTGTGAGGGTGCATTATCGCGATAAAAAAAAAAACAAAAAACCGTTGCACAACTGGAAGAATTTATTCTTCAGCATTCTGGTGTAAACTGCCACTGGACATATTTTCGGTGGTACGTGTGTGTGTGTGGGGGGGGGGGGTGTTTTCGCTGCGTGGATTGGAAACTATGATTCATCCATTGTTATGATCTGTCAGACGAATCCTGGGTCTTTGAGATGTCGCGTAACCACCTTTGCAGAAAAATTACCACCTTTGGATTTGTTCTGCAGCGATGCACAGATGTTAATCATGCTCAACTATGTAAGCAAAATCTCACAGGCTGAGCCGACCGATAACTCGAATCCAGACTCATGGTTCGAATTTAAACTGCACTCCAGTGTTCTAAAAAGAACCTTCTTTAACACTTTAACAAGAAGTTTTGCAACCCTCTGGAAACATATCGAATGGGATTAGAACCAATTCTCTCCCCTTTTAATTTTGAAGGAAAAAGCATTCAAGAAACGTTGAGAGAGCATGATCGAGGTGGCGATATTTCAGAAAAATACAATTACAGCACAATAAATCAACATTAACAAAAACAGGAAAGAAATTAATAATACAAATATTCAAATCAGATGTGATTTTCAACATTTACAAAAACTCTCTTCAAAACCATTTACAATTCTGTCAAGCATAACACCTTAAAACTAAATAAACTATCCAATATACTGTATTTCTTTATTTTCTACTTTTTTCTTTTTTTTTTTAAACTTCCGAAGTGCTTGCTATGCAACCAGTCCATACAGACAGTGTGAAACACGTACAGATATATTACTGCAAGTTATCTGAAATCCTGCTCTGTCTACGCGCTACAGCCACTTAAACAGATGACTGACACATACCAAGTGCACTCATAGGTGAACGTCTCATAAAATGCTAGACATGTTCCCATTATCGAGTTCGGTGTAAGGTGAGAGGTAAGATAACCCGCATGTTCGCCTGCACATCTTTAAGTTGCGAGTAGTGTTGACATAGGCAATATTTGTTTCAAATGTCGTATGAAATTTGAGGAATGCCAGGGACAAAGTCCCTTTGAAATCGCTGTAAATAAGTGGCCGTGCAAGGTTTTTACAGACTGAAAACGTTTGGGGGGAATTTTTCCACAGCTTTGCCAAATCCTTCAAAAGAGAAGCTACGGCTCTGTATATATATATATGCCAACAATTGGAAATGTGGGAGGCAGGACTGGAATTTAGAAGAATTGCTTCCAGCAATGGCTGTCTTTGGGAACTGTGCCAACTGCAGCGTTTCGAAACTTTCCTATGTATTACAAAACAGGATCAGAGCTCTACGTTAAAACAGAGCTCTGATCATCAGATCCTTTTCCCAACAGATAACAAAATAATTAAGGCAGGATCAAAAATTTATCTGTATTAAGTCTCTTTCAACAAACTCACTGGAAATATCTGAACAGGCATTTGATTCAATCAAAAATCAGATTTAATCTAGGTAAATTCAAACTTGGAAAGTTTTCATTATTTAAATCTTGTATTGTATCCGAGGAGGATACAATACGGATCTTTTTAAAGTCGCCGAACCCAAAGAGTTGTATACATCACAGGTTATACAAGCGGGAACATAATCTGGTTGATGTGTAGATCGAAAGCTTAATGACAAATGGCAGCACACATCGTATGTATACGAAATTAACTCTGTAGTAAGACATGCCGTCTAATTTCCTTTGTAGAAATAAGACAAGACAACACACAGCATTTCATCCTACATGAATTATCAATTAAGGACACCATATGCACACTAAGACGTCGGATACCATGAAATGTCAGGAAGGTACTTCCAGCAAGACGAGCAAATACACACCCACATTTGTAATGGCACTGCAGAGAGTGAAATCTGTGTTGGAAGATGGTAGCATGATCTTCAAGGGGCCATAGTGTTCTTGTATAGTGCTCTTGTTCTGGCCACAACAGCACTAGACCTTACCTCTATTGATTTGTTTTTGTTGGAATGATATCTTAAAAAGCGTAAATTTGTGAACAATCCAAACTCAATTCAAGAACAAATGACACCATTCCCCCATGACATAGTTCATTGAGTAGACCACTTCTATTAACTCAACGTATTGTGACCTTATACCACAGATCTACAAGTCAACTAAATTATACTTTGTTCCAGAAAGTGCAACCAGAGATATATGCAGTTGTAAGGATTCTGCGCCTTTAATAAAGTGCCACGTAACAAATGATTCAAGAGACGAATTTTTACATTACGGGTGGTCTTAAACTCCATTCCCCATGTTCCTCTAAGGAAATGGTCATCAATTACACGGATTACATATGCATCCGATAGTTAAAAACACGTCAAGAAATCCTGGCAGAAATTTTCATGGTTCTGTTATTTTATTTGGCTGTTTAATCTGCTGTAATAATAATAATAAACTTGGATTTTTCACCTTGACACATTCACTAAAGCGTTAATATTGCATGTCTTTCTTGCAAAAACAGATAAGGTTCTGAAGAATAAGTTTCATCACCGTTAATTAGTTTTTTAATGTAGTGTTAATAGTGAATAGAAGTGCAAAAGGCCTGGGCATGACGGTCATCTTTCTCATGAAATATCTCCAAAATATTTCCAGAATCCAATAAATTGTTCGAATTATTGTAACGCCAAACAAAAATTGCAATGAACTGCAGAACATATTATCTTTAGAGTTTTCAGGTGAAGTTTTATAAGGGACCCTTAACACGCCTCCAAAATAATGAAAAAGAAGGGGAAAAAATGACTTTATCAAATTACTTTCTATTTTATGGAAAGATGTACCCCTTCCTCGAAGATTGTTCAGGTACGCGATTTCCATATTTCTCTGCCATTCGGGTTGTGCGAACAGCAGGCCCGGCGCTAGGAGTGCATAATTGAGGCACTTGCTACAGGCGCCACTACATATACACTGAAAGGACAGAATTCATGGAATAGATGGTTCCAGGGCAACGCAACACTGTCACCCCCTCTCGCTAGTGGACGAACCCACCGCTTGACAGTTAAATAGGTACGCTGCATTCACGTAGACGGTAATTCAATGTCAGTATGGATAACCGTCGTGAGTTAACAGACTTTGAAAGAGGGATAATAGTGGATGCCCGACGCATGGGTTACTCTCAGGGAGGTGGTACAGAAATTGCACTATCCTCGTTCGACAGTATCAAGGGTATATCGGGAATATGCCATTTCCGGAATGACGTAGCTGAGTGGTCAGGAGCGCCAGTGCAGTAACACACGATCTTTGAGTGGACCGGAGTTCAAGCCCGTGACTGCTAAATACGATTAACATTTGTATCGATTGATTTATTATAAACTCCACTGACCTGGTGGTCAAGCCGAAGTATAAACAAGAACATTTACGTTTAACATCTCATCGTGGACAGTGCTTTGGGTGGAGAGAGGTGGTGGATGAACATGGCCGTTGATGTCTGTCTCACATTGTTTCAGCCAACCAGAGAGCTGCAGTGGCACAAATCACCGCCGACTTCAACGAGGGAGGTGCCAGAAACGTCTCCACCAAGGCCATCAGGCGACCATTAGCGCAATAGGTTATGGTAGCAGCCGACCCACCAGAGTACCATTGCTAACACCACGACATTGGATTCTACGCCTCAACTAGGCGAAAGAACATCGACACTGGACTTTGGATGATTGGAGACGAGTTTCCTGGTCCGATGAGTCCCGTTTCCAGTTATTTCGAGCGGACGGAAGGGTGCGTATCTGGCGGAAACCGCACGAAGCTATGCACCCGTCATGGCAACAAGGAACTGTTCAGGCAAGTGGACGGTCGGTAATGGTCTGGGGTATGTTCAACTGGCACATGCTGGGAACTCTGGTATGTCTAGACGCATCTCTGAACGGTCCAGGTTACGTGTCTATCCTTGCAGACGATCTGCATTCCTTCATGGTCATCGTGCCACCACAGAGCAGTGGTGACTAGAACATGGTTTGAAGAGCATTCCGCAGATTTTATCACCATGGAATGGCCTCCCCATTCACCGGATATGAATCCTATGGAGCATCTTTAGGATGCTGTGGAAAGGTCCTTTCGAGCTTTGGATCCTCCACCCAGGAATTATGGACAGTGGTGCAGCAAACACGGATGGAACTACCTGTGGAACGCTTTCCTGAACTAGTGGACTCAATGTCTCGCAGTTTTACTGCCCTTATCCGGGAAAAAAATTGGGCCTGCTCGTTACTAGGCAGGTATTCCATGATTTCTGTCCACTCAGTGTATATGCGTGTTAAGATACGATATTAAATTAGGCGCCGTGACGAAGTTTTGCCTCAGGCACCACAAACGCTAGCCGTTTCTGGTGGAGAGACTTCATTAATTCAAGCACTTATTTAATTCTAGAGCATCAATATAGTTAATAAATACTTACGGCAAATAGCCAATTTAAGAATGCTAATAAATTTTTTCTCTAACATGACATGACTTTTTATCGATTGGAACAACAATTCACCGTTAAAGCAATCCTATATAAAGTGGGATAAAACCAGATCCAATTAACACATCAATCATGCTTAAATTGCCGGACTGGTTGCTTTTGAGAGAACAAAATCTCTCCCACTAATCGCTCCGAAAATAAAGTACGATACTTGTCACCGACAACTTAAAGAAGCTTGTAGTAATAAGTGATTGCGGGGCTTAATTATTATGAAATTATCGACCCTAAGGTAAAAAAACAAAACCAATAAATCGATCAAATTCTCTTACCACTGCTGGACCTCTTCTCGTCTCGATGATCTTTGAGCGCCGAAGCTGAACCACTTGTTGACATAGCCGCTGTAAGATGAGAGGTGGGGGCGCCACCCGTCAAGGAACTTGACAGTGCTAAAAGACCGGCGGCTGTACTAGGGGGAATCGTTGGGGGTTGTAAACCGGCCATCGCAGCAGCATGAGGCATCATAGGAATAGGAGGGGCATGTGCGTGAGGGGCAATCTGTTGTGCGTGCATCTGTTGCTAGAAAAATAAAGGTAAATGGCAATTTCATATATTACTGATGCAAGATCTTAATTTGCATAATAACCTATCATTTATAGCTATTCTGGGAAAAGTATTTTTTTTTTTTTTTAAATCCATACTTAATGTATAAATAGGATATATATAGCTACTGGGAAACCTTATATATAATTTTACGAACGGTTGACTGGAGACAAAATTGAGTAGCTTTTATGCTACTCAATAATAAAACGAATATAAGTTAGTTAATGTATGCAATGTGTTACATTTCAAGCGTATTAACAAATAGTAATCATTCATGATATTAAATCATGAAATAGAAATCTAGCCATTATCATAAATAATAATTGCTGGATTTCTATTAGTCTAATTTTAAAGAAATTGGAGGAAGGTTCGATAAATTGTTTAAATGAGCAAAATATAAAATTTAATGAAAATCTGTCCACTAGGAGACGAGTCATTACATGTGGACGGGCAAACAGACAAAGAAATAATAGCTGTAGATTTGTATTGGTCAGATTTCAATAAAATTTTGGGTGGCTACCTAAATCTTTCTAAGATGGCCAAATATATAATTTTATGAAAATCCATCCAGAAATAGGAGTCGAGCGATTACTCTACTGGCACGGTGAAGACAATAGGCACTTTAAAAACACTTTTGAAACATTTCCCTGCTATTATGCGATTTTTCGTATAAACAACATTATTGAGATCGGGACAAGGTACACTTATTACACGACATTCCAGTTTTATCTTTTTTAAAATAAAATTACTGCTTATATATGACATACAGACATGTTAGAAAGTTATAGGCACATCAGCAACTCAGGCCATGCTGCGCTATATATAATGTCTTTAAATTGTGTATATGGTTGATTTGCTGTTTGTTGGACAAAAAAACCCAAGTTTCCGGGAGGGAAAACCATACTGTCCTCGTCTGAAACCGACCAACTCAGCCATGTTGTGACAAAGACCCATAAAAATTCCTGATATCACTGACGGGATTCGAACTCAAGTCTTTCCCATCCGGTGTAGGAAGGACAGTGATAATACCAACTGTGCTACCAACGAGGACATGTTAGAACATCGACACTTCAAAACACTAGAACGAACGTTCGAAATGCCCACTAATAAAAAAACACCAACCGGTTAGAATACCACAGAAAATGTTTAGTCTATAACAAATTATCATTTCAAATGATTGGTCCATGGAGATCTTTTAGTGTTCCTCAACTTATGGATAAATCCAGTGGCGTATTATTCTACAGTTCATGTAGTATTGTGCTGCTGCAACACAGAGATCAGCCTAGAGGAGAAAAGGGGGAATTTAAGGCTCAGCTGGACAGGTATTTCGAACGAATTGAGGGGTGAAATGGGAGTAGTGGTTGTTTTTTTTTTCTTTTTCTTTTTTTTTTGGCTGATGCTGAATAAGCTTGCTTTCTTGCATCATATGCCTCTACTAATGCTAATGCTAATGCTAAATGAGGGGAAAAACCTTGCACCAAGAACCAAGGTCGGAAAGTCCGGAGACTTCTGCGCCTATCTGCTTAAAGGTAGAGTGGCTGGAATCATAAGGTTGATAACAAACTGAATATTACTTTTATTACGTGTCGGTCTATTCTATTATATAAAAACAATGACAGAGAACACTTGAAAGCATTTATTACATCTGTATAGCACAGTCGCCTTCTTTGAGGGACACAGCGTTACTTGTCCGGGTGGTGCCAGATGTTTCTCACATCCTCGCCGAATATCACAGAGGCATGAACACTACTAAGCCAATTATGCGTGTTAAGTAGGATTTGTACTTAGCATAGTGTGATACTACTAGCCTCTTTGCAACCATCCAGCAGCTGTCATGAAAAGAGCTGACGTAGTTTTCGTTCCAGCCACGAAGAGACGGGTCGTCCGTCTCTACTGTTGCGAAGAGCTACCACTGGCTGGAAAGCTTGCACTCCTGTCTTATGGGAGGCTAGCCCTTGAAAAAGTAAGGGGGAGGTTAATAGTGGGGAGAGTTTGGATAAGAGGAAGGCGTAGAAGGGATATTAGAAAAGACATTCCCAGGAAATTAGGGGGTAGAAACTCATAGCAGGGAGGGGGGAACCCTGAAGAGGGCGGGTTAGGAAATGCATGAGTGGATTGGAGAAAAGTGCAGAATCAAGGGGTCAGATCAATTTGGACTACGTAACTCATTGAGGGTTGTTGTTGTAGCAAGTTTCTAGAAGCATTAGCGACTAAGGCCACATTTCTCCGTGTATGCTATTTGTAAATTGTGTTCTGTGGTTTTTCGTCCAGCAAACGATTTCTGTTTGCTGGACGAAAAACCCGAGTTTACAGGCAAAAAAACCACGCTACCCTCGCCTGAGACCGACTAACTCAGCCACGTTGTGAAAAAGGCCCATAAAAATTCCTCACGTCATCAACGGGACTCGAACTCCTGGTCTTTTCCACCCAGTGTGGGAAGGACAGCGATTCTACCAACTGTGCTACCAAAGAGGACAATTGTTAACATGTTCTGTCCTTTCGGTAATTTCAAATAAATGTATTTTGGGTTAGTTCTGTTTTCCGAAAAAAAAAAAAAAAAAAAAAATATATATATATATATATATTTTTTTTTTTTTTCGAAAGAACAATTGTTCTATTACTGAAAATTTAGAGACAAAACACTCCAGAAAACTTTTTAAAAGTTCCATTTTTAGATCTAACTGTTCCTTAAAATCGCAAAGCATATGTGATCACCATAATAAAGTTCATTATCGAGCTCGATCTCTATGAATCCGTAAGTTTTTTTGCCACCATTTAAAAAATATCATTTTAAATTCTCTTTATAAAATTAATTTTGAAAAGTACAGTTTTTCCATATATCCAAAGTAAAATTCCAGTCACCCACCAACGGCTGAACTCAAGATTCAATCAGAGAATTAACATGAAAAGAAGACAATTTCATCACGAACATATCCTATTTTTGTTGAGATGCTTGAAAAACAAGCTAATCTTTCCATGCATATTTTCTTTTCTTCTGCCTCAATTATTCTCGAGTTGACTGAGGAGAAATCTTTTTGGATAGCCTTTGAATATCTTGATAGAGTGATAATCCAAATTAATAACTCGTATGCAGTTCCACTAAGTCCAGCAACCCCAGAATTCATTCAATAAAGCTAGATTAAAGTTATAAGACGTGGGACAGAATTTTTTTTTTTTTTTTGAAAGCCTCCCAGGGATGTCGGGATGTATTTTGCGCATGCGTTACATTCGGTCCTTAATCTTTACCATCCAGCTGTTCGTGAGAGTGAAGTCATTTATTACGTGGAAAAGCTTCCTATTAATTATCTCCACAATATCCTTCTATAAAACTGAGAGCTTCTGGATTATTTTAATAGCAAATCCTGAACATTTAAAGTTTTAGCGAGACTGAAAAAATTTTAATAGTAAATTCTGAACGTTTAAAGTTTTAGTCGGGGATTAGAGGACAGTTGCTTAGACATGAGGTTATTACCTCAATGTCACAGAGGCTGTCTTACTGGAGGTATAGCAACAGCTGCTAGTAACGTACTGGGACATTAAATAAATAAATAATAATAAATAAATAAAAAAAACCATACACCAGAGAACCAAGACACCATTGTATGGTTCTAGTGCATTTCTACAGTGTTATTTATTTTTTGTGTTGTTTATTTTATATATTTAAACAGCTACAAAACAGCAAACAAACATGCCTCAGTGTGCAGCAACAAAATAGTTACACAGCTCCAGAGCAGAGACTTGAAATACAAACTTCATCAGGTAAAAAACAGAAAAAGTACATAAATGAAGAAAAATGAAATTTAAAGGTTCTCAGGTAAGTGGTGCGGTTGGAGATTTCAGTTGCCTCGAAGTGTCCAAGGGTATCAAAGTTTTCTTTGTTAATTGATCTTGCAGTCATGTTGTAGTAGTTCAATATCCATAATTTGTTCTTGCATAGGATGGTTTAAGCAGTGGATGGTTTTTTAAAGTTCTTTTCGGTGCGTTGAAGTTAATTTGTGAGACAAGGTGAGGGCAATTTATGGTACCACTTACCAGTTGGTTAAATAGGTGTAGATCGGCTCTGTATCTTCTTTCTTCCAGCGTTTCAAGTCCAAAGAGTATACACCGCTCTTGGCAAGATTTCTCATATATTGTAATCCACTTTTGAAACAGACGTATTACACTGTTTTCTTTTGGATGTTTTCAATTTCTTGTTTTTGGTAAGCTGCACCTGGGAGGCATATTCGAGGGCTGGCGTAACATAAATTTTGTAAAGATATATGAATAGTGCTAATTGATTGAAATCTTAGTTGATTCTTTTAAGAAATCCCAGTTTTTTGTCAGCCGCCCTCACAATGTTTGAGACATGGACATCAAAGGAAAGCGATTCTTTGATTAAAATGCCCAAATTTTTGGCAGAACTAACTTTTTTGATCGCCTTGTTGTCAATGCAATAAGAAAAGTTTTTTTGTGTGTACATTGGCAAAGCTCATCAGATCATACTTATTTTCGTTGACAACCATTCTAATCGAAAATAAGTGTGAGCTGATGAGTTTTGCCAATGCACACAAAAAAACAAACAAACTTAACTGTGTTAAGAGGATATAAAGAGGTTGTACATAATGAATTAATTTAAGTAAATTTTACTGAGTGAAAGTAATACATAAAGTTAAACTCCCACGCATTTATTCTATAGCAAAGTTTCTGGATTTCTTATTGAATCCTGTCATCAGGAAATAAATTTAAAGTAGAAGACGCATTTCTTGAAATTTTATAGTCATTGTTAAGTCATCATCAAAAACTGACGAAAACATGATTCAAGTAATCATGTTTTCATCAGTTTTTGTGTTAAAAGGTTTGGTGTTATAGGGTTTTAGGTGCATCAGCAATTTAGACCACATTTCGATGTATATATTATGTCTGTAAATTGCGTGTGTTCTGTGATCTATCTGCTTGTTTGCTGGAAGAAAAATCCAAATCACAGGAAGAAAAACCAGTGATACCTTCGCCTGAAATCGACTAACTCAGTACTTTGCGAAAAAGGCCTATAAAAATTCCTCTTTTAATTGACGTTGATCTGAAGTCTTTTCCACCCGGTGTAGGGAGGACAGTGATTATATCAACTGTGCTACCAGCGAGGGCTCAAGATTCTGTGATTTTTTCAAAAACTTCTATTCACAAAGCAAGTCATCACACAAATTTTTCCCCTTATGACTCGTACAATTGTATATCGTGATTTTGCACAAGATATGACTGTACTTTGTATTGTGTATTTTTTACATGAAGAAGCGTGTTAGGAGGAAAAGCACTGCAATTCCGATGGCGAATTAAAAGAGAGGGGGGAAGGGGGATACATGGGCAGCTCAGAAAGTAGCCAAAGAATTCTCGGACATTAATTTCGCGATGGAAGGGTGCTTAAAAATAATGAGGTCTCTTACTACAGGTCTGAATAAAGAATTGCTTAACTTTTGATGTTTTCATTTGAACCATCCTCTTATTAATTGTGAATAATGAAATTAAGTTTATTTTCTTGATTTTAATAGTCAGTAACTGAAAAGTTTATTCAGACATGCTTTCCTTTTTCTAAGATAGTATATATACAGAGTGAGTCAGACATATATAAACACTTTAAATAGCCATATTTTGTAGATGGCATGACAAATTTTAAAGCTAATATAAACAACTAGGTTTCTAATGTTTTCATTATGTTGCAGATTAACTGGTGACTCATTAAGTATCAACTAACATTTGAAAAGGAAGTTCATCCTGAAATGGAACCGGAAGTATGAAACCGTTGGTGAAGTGGGTCAGAGTGTATGGGAACATCACTATGGAACAAAGGCGCCAACGCATCTGTAGTGGAGAGAAATTCTACAGGCGGTTGAAGGTCATTCGTTAGCTGCCCTCTTCTCTCTCATTCCGTATACGCCTTTTGCCCAATAATTCGTAGTATCGACTGCTTATGTACGCAGTGCGTTTCCTAGACCACCAGTTTGTTGATAAAGGGTGGAACTGTAGCTTGCTGCGACGCGGAATAGCTAATGAATAACCTTGACCAGTCTAAAGAAATTCTCTGCTATAGCAATAATCCTCCCAGGTGATAAGTCTGAAATTGTTCATGAAACTGTTCACAACATTAATAAGAAAAGCTATAAAAAGAAAAGAAAGAAACAAGAAGTTCCGAAAACATCCAAACCATTAGAAGTGCATAGGATCAATCACCGAAGAAGTCAGCAAGACAGTATTCCCGAGAACAGCGTTGAAGTCAATACCATGAGAAAAAGGACATCAGTTCATCATATATTGGCTACAGCATGCGATTCGAAAGACAATCCTAATTGAAGAGCACAACATTCTGAGTGGTACTGTTCACTCACAATTTTGTCAGTGAATAGTAAAGCTGGTAATTTTAAGGTGCCATCATATGGTCAGACGAAGTGACATTCAAATTAAGTGGTCATTTTGAATGGTCACAATTGTGTTATGGGCCAGCGACAATCCCACTTCATTCTATAGAAAGATGTTAATCTGCTAGGGAAAGACGTGGATGGTATTCTCCTCTCGTGAGATAACAGGACCTCACATATTTAGTGAGTACAGAAATAGTGAGAGAGTTCGCTTAAATTATTAACAAATGATGAGAAACGTGTTTCCATATACACTAGCATGCTTTCAATTGAATGGTGCATTTCACATTTGCACTCTGATTTCTGTGCCAATCTGGATTTCAGAGGGAAGAATGGTTTTGAATATCCCAAAAGGACTCAAGACCTCACTCTTCTAAACTTTTCCAAACGTACACTCAAAAACAATAATTACTGTCGGATTGATGATGACACAACAGGAAACAAGAAAAATTATAGCTGAGAAGTGCACCACCTTATGTCAGCTGTTGAGAAACTATACTGTTCACGTATGCGCATTGCTGGCATAACTTCAGTACCGCATCCGATTTTTCAATATCTAATTCATTTGAAACCCTTTTTGGTTCATATTTACCCAAACTTTATGAGATACAACAACATATTAAGGCGTTTAACTTGCGACGTTTCTGGATTCCACATTGAATTCTGTCATCAGACTTAATCTGGAATAATTTCACAGCTGTTACTAACTACAGGGTTTTACTTTAAGAGTTAGTAGCGGCCTTGAACAGTTATAATATTAGGTCTGATGACTTCCACCCTGCACAGTTAGTAACAGCCACCATATGTCTCCTAAACAGGCTTGATGACAGGGTTCAATACGTAACCCAGAAACGCTGCCAGTTATTACTTTATAAACGATAAAATTCACCCAAAATTTTAAGCACGTAATCGGATACACTATTTAAAAATTTTTAATCATGATTTTTTTTTCTGTTCCAAAAGATTTATTTTGTGGCACTTTCAGATTTTATTTTAGGAGGAAGTATTCTCGCGTGGTGTTTAACAACTAAAATCAGAAGAAGACTTTACTAAAAGGTGGTGGGGGAGCTTTTTCTGTTCTGAAAACCGATGCTTAAATGAGAGAAGACAAGCGTGCTGCACCACGCCTTAACTGTCAGACTTCGTGAAAAGCAATTTCCCTTGTAAATTACTGGCACCACTTAAAAACAAATGGCATGACAAGATCGCCCAAATTATAGCCCAACCGCTAAGCTGACATCCTCTCAATTTTCATGCATGTCATCAGCGACAATAATGAACCCTCCACCTGAGTGACCAACTCACATTGCTGAACACGTCTGCCACGTTGCTAACATGTCTCAATGATCATCAATACGAGCGTGTCGCTCCGTCAGTACAACAACAATACGACTTGCCGGGAGCAGTCCCTAGTGAGTACAGCTATCACACCAGGCAATCTGGCGTCTAATAACTACAACAGATTGCAAATTAAATCAGCGGTACAAGCTGGCGCCCGCAATAGTTGCAAGAGAACGGATCAATATCAACAACTCGAGGCCTCTCTATGAATATACATAGCTCGAGGCAGGAGAAACTAGCAAAACAATCCTTTACACTCCCATGCCTACTTAGCCACTCGATACGCTATTAGCAGGCATTAGACTTCTCGGACCTAGTCCAGGAAGCAGTTGCGAGATAATTAATTCATGTCCTCCGTGCCCATCTCCTCGCCGTGCAGCGAGTATTGCCAGCGTGCACTACTAATTCGCTTCCATGACTGCCAGCACGAACAGCCAGTTACGAGAAACAAGAGCAAATTACATCTGGGAGCAGCGCTGAACAAGCTCCATTCCTCGCAACTAACCCCAAGATGCAATCAAGGCGATGAAGGTAGCGACAGTTTGGCCCTCTGAATTAGTTCTACCGTTGGCCGCAGTTAATTAAGGCCAGTGCTAGTGTTAAGCCGACTTGATGTAAACTACAGCAGGAATCTGAATGTGGTCACTAACTCAGACTAACAAGGTTCTCCCCTACAGTGTGCCAATTTCACTTTCGCCGCTCCTTTCACAGATAATTATTTTTCCTTCAACACGGTAGATTCACCAAAGTTAAAATTAAAGCAGGCCAACGCACACACAACTGCTAGGTGCTGTTCGAATCGACCCCTTAAATGTTATTTTGTATTACACAGAAGACGACAAGTTACGAATTTCCGCTTGCTAATCTTGTAACAGTATTCAATAGTTATTGCATAAACCAACTTAGCACAGTAAATAGGCAGATGTCGCTAGTGTACACAGAATCTAAATGAGGCCTATTTTCTGCTTCTCTCTCTCTCCCTACAAAATTGGCATTATACACGCAAACATCCGCAGAAACCTTTTATGTATTTCAGTCACACCCAACAGATTGTTATACAAACAATGTTGCCACCGATCTACGTTTACTTAAATTGGTCCAATTTTTATCCTCCCACCCTTTCTCCTTCTGATGGATATTATTCTAACATTTGCTGTATACTTATAATCTTTTTGTGCGTGACTAAACACCAATTTATAAGATCTTTTTTCAGTACATAACTTTATGAACTAGTTATAAGATTTATATCGCTCTATAGTGATTTGCAATGTTTTGTTTTAGCATAGTTTTATATTTAAAATCTTTTTGGAGGTACATAGCTGATGCCGTCTCCGTTGGTTGCTATCTCATTGGAATCGGGTTGCTTGGGAGTGCAGCCCCAAGTGAGTGGTAAACTCCACCTAAGACTAAATACGGCCGCGACACCGATAGTAAAGTACCGTGAGGGAAAGTTTCAAAGAACTTTGAAGAGGGAGTTCAGAGTACGTGAAACCGCTCAAAGATAAACGGGTGGGCCCTAGGCCTTCGAGGGCTCACTTTTTTCTGTTTGATATCAAATTTTCGATTTGGCAAAAATGAATATCCACAATCAGCTTCTGCTAACTGTAATTCAGTATCTTACCTGTACTTTGTTTAAGCTTTATTAAAAAATATATTGGCAAAAGCACAAGGGTCATCGCTATGCTATCGGGACCAATCCACTGTGGGTCACACCATGACTTTCATTGATCAGAGGCGTGATTGGCAGGAGCCGCTCGACTAACCTAACTCATTAAATAACGTAAGGATTGGCTACTGTATTTATCCTTCAACTTACAAAATTTTATTAGAAACTACTACTCAATCCTTTCATTAAGCAAATTAAAATTTGGTTAGGTTACCTAATGTTCAGAAATGATAGCCGAAAATGTGAATTCACGAAGCATTATTACCCTTCATGGCATAGCATGGGATGCCATACTGGCTCTTTCTAATACAATAAGAGTCTGTCTTACCTTCCATTTGCCAAAGATTTAATAATATGTGCCTCGTTTTCGGGCGTTAAAATTAACCTCACCGGTTCAAATATCTCTCTGTACCAAAACACAAGATATCATCATCACTTAATATACTCAAACGTTTTGATACAGATGCCCAGAGGCCTCGTGGGTAGCACAGTTGGTAGGTTTGTCGTCCTCCCCACACCGGGGAGGACGACAAACGTGGAAAAGACCTGGGTTCGAGTTCCGTCGTCGACGGAAGGAATTTTTATGAGTCTTTTTCACAACGTGGCTGAGTTAGTCGGTCTCAGGCGAGGGTAGCATGGTTTTTTCCTCCGGAAACTCAGGTTTTTCGTCCAGCAAACAGAAAATCGACTATAGAACACACGCAATTTACAGACAATATACACGGAGCAACATGGCCTTACTTGCCGATGCTCCTAAAATTCAACAACAACAGTAACTCCGTTTATATTTTAGTGAGCTGTTATGATAACGGTAATTCGATTTACTGGTACCAAAAATATTTACCGATTAGGGGCGAATTATCATGAATCCGTAATGTACAACAACTACCGTATATCTTATTTACGTCAGAGCAAGTAAAGCTGCTTAGTGAGTAGAGAGATTCGTAAGATCATTAATTAACCAGACTGCCCTTCTTCTGAACTGAATCAAGGAGCTTGAGAGAGGCGTTTTGGGGGTACCGCCTCATATGTGAGAACAATATTTCATAGCAGATTTGGGATTTCTAGAGTTAGTAGCTGTTTAAAAGAAATTCGTATGATTTTCAAGAGGAAAAGTGTTGGAGAAAGCGTTGAACTTTTTTGGGACTCCAGCATTAGTTCAGAAGTTAAACGATGACCATCACCCACGGTAAGCTTTTAAGAGAAAACTGGATACTCAATTGCAAAAAGGAACGGCAATTCATAAAACGGGCGCTTGTTCAGAAGACCTTTTTGCCAAACACGATAGAAAGTATAAATTGCAAGAGCAACTGCCTGAGTTTCATCAAAATTTTCCATCGAACTTGTCAAAAGATGAGTAATACAAGCCAATATTGGCAATCACTGATTAGATGGATGGTTTCGAAATAGCGTAAGAGTTGGCGGTTGATAGGTTTCTCCATTACTTTGGAAAGGATAGGGAGGATAAGCGCACAATGGGACTATAATTGGAAGAGGGGGATTTGTGACCGTTTTAAGAACTGGCTGGAAGTAAGCAAATTTTCATGTAGATGGGGAAAAAAAAAAAAAAAATAAATCCTTCAGCCATATCAAATTAGGATTAATGACGAAATTACTAAAGGTTGCAGACAAAGACTGGAATTATTTTAAGTATCTTGGCAACTGACTGCAAAGTTTATCGGATGCAAAACTTAAGTCGTGGTTCCGTCAGCGAGAAACAGGGTAAGCGATTTCAAGAAGAGATGGAAAGAGGAAATCAGAAAAAGCGGGACATTTTTCTCAAGGATACAGCTGTCGAAGGCACGCCAGCACGTCTGACGTGCTCATGTTTGAATGACCCTGCTTCAAGCCACTTTACTACTAAATACTGTGATGTTCCTGTATTATCTTTATTTGTGAACTCCTCTGACCTTAGGTGGTTGTTCCTAAGCATAAACAAAATATATATATATATATTTGTAATCACTGTTGGCTAGCAGCTTATTGGGCATGATACGTCGCCGTCTGTCACTCCTTTGGCAGATATAGGTACGAATCCCATCGATGAATGGGATTCGTACTGGACAATAAATAAAAAGGCTGCAATTAGTCGATCTGAGACCTGAATGAGTTATGATAAACGAAAAGACACTGAATAAGAAATCATCAGTCAGAAGCGAACAAGGCACCAAGAACTGACAGAATCTGCCAGATTATATTACAGCAAGTAGCAAACAGGACTGGTTGGGAAACCTTTAACAATAATAATGAGAGCATCCTTGAATTAAGGCAAAATCTCTATATACTGAACTTATGCAAACATCCCTACTAATTCACGAAGTTGGTTCAAAGGCTGAGATGAATAATTACAAAAGATTTATTATCTGTATTAGAGAAAATTATGGAATCCACAATATATGTAATATGGGACAACGTGGACAGGAATAGTATTATAAGGAAATCACAATACACCTTGGAGAAATCATGTAATCTGTCAACCTGATTAGTTACTATGTGGTTATTGCAAAAGAACTTGATAAAAAGAATATTCTGACATTATTTTTTTAGTCTTTCTCTTCATTGAAGTTTCTTAAACAGTTCTATACGAACAAGTTTTGCATACTTTGAACAATGTAATATAGTGGCAAGTCACCTGCGGAAGAAGGTATACCCAAAGTATTAAAATACAGATTGTTTATAAATGACAACCCCTCTTTATGGATTAATATCACGAGTAGGATGCCACAAGGTTCAGTGATGGGGTACCTCTCAATATTTCTGATATTTATTCAAGTTTTCTGATAATACAAACGAACAGGATAGTTTGAAAACTGAGTTAAGGTGTAACACATTGGTGAATACAGGATCTTGCAGCTAGGTAGCAACAAACTTAGCCTTAGACAAATACTTGGATGAGTTATCTTTCCTGTTTTTGATCATATGACTAGGAAACTAAAGTGATGAGGAGTGAATACACAATGGTGATTCCGAAAGGTCTAACCAAAGTTATGGAATGTTGTTGCTGCTGCTGTAGTGTTTTAGGAGCATCAGAGATTAAGGCCATATTGCTCCGTGTATACTGTCTGTAAGTTGCGTGTGTTCTGTGGTCGATTTTCTGCTTGCTGGATGAAAACCTCACGTTGTGAAAAATGCCCATAAAAATTCCTCACGTCACCGACAGAAATCGAACTCAGGTCTTTTACACCCGGTGTGGGGAGGACGACAATTCTATCAAGAAAACATATTTAATTAACTTTGCTATTGTAGCGTTATGAACTGAAATTACTTTTTTTTCTTTTTTTTTTTTTGAAGTCTAGGATATATAATCAAATGTCTGACACTTTGAACCAGCTTCAAAATATAAAAGCTCAGAACCATAACTTTAATCATGCTTAGAAAACAGCTGGTTTTCCGTGACACACAGGAACAGCATTAGTGTATTAACCGATAACTTGGCCGTTAAAGATGTTAACAGCAGAAAGTATTCCCGTCTAAGTCCACTAGTCTTCATGTCTACCACAAGGCGCTGATAACTGTAATAGCACAGCTCAAGACCTATCGATTTAGATGGCACAGCTATAATTCAGCGGTGAATTTTATCAGTACCGACAATTGTAAGTCGGAGAAACGGTTGGCTTAGATATGGGCTAATGGTTCTTTCTTCCGGTCCTTAGATCGAGTCTGAACACTGAAAATATATTTGCTACGTTCATATCCATTAAGAGATTGGCAAGTGGAAACGGAAAGTCTGCATCGATGTTCTGAAATAGCAATTGACGTTTTACTTTAATTTTAAACACGTAGGCCTAAAGTTACAGCAAAAAGGACCAATAAAACTAAAGTTAATCTGTTTGATCCCGGCAAAATTCAATTTAAAATGTTTTCTCCTCGTTAAGCCATTCCACGCTTCCAAAATGATCGGATATGGTTCTGTACTGGGAGATGGGCAAGAAAATCTTACTTCTCTGTGCTCAAAAGAGTTCCAAAAGGTTACTTGTCCTCCATCGAAATAAAGGCCACCTTAATTAAAGCATTGCCAAATTGGATTTGTTCTCCTGTTCACAAATCGAACAGACTCAGTATTTCACCCCCCCCCCTAAAAAAAAAAAATCTTTTCGAGAAATTAATAGAGCAGTAGAGCTGAAGAGTTCGCCTAAATGGATTTTCAAGTCTTAAAATGAGAAGAGATGTGCCAAAAGGTATCTCTTACGAACGCAAAGCACTCCACTGAAGATTATGCAAATAGCCGTGCGTTTCTGATAAAGGCTGCAATCGCTAGCCAATATCGATTTCCTAAGGCTGCAAGTATATAGTCTGTTTACCTCACAGTCAAATAACGCATCTACAAACTGCGTAAATATGGTGTCTTCATTTTCGCCAAGGATATGCACTCATATAACAGCTGTGAAAATACGATCAGCCAACCCTTTCAGGTACGAATTATTTCGTTTCAACAGGTAAAAAGAGTGAATTTCACGTTCTTCTCAGGAAAAAAATATTATATATATACTCCAGTCCAACCCACTTCAGAGAGAGCTTCGTCATAATTAAGAAGATAGGAGGGAACCGCAACGGATTTTGCCCTTCCCTAAGAGTTTATGAAATAATACGATTTGTACGAAAGATGGCATACTGTTGTATTATGGTTTGTTAGGAGAGTCGGCGACAGGCTATATTGCTCCTTATATATAAATTGCGTGTGTTCTGAGGTCGATTTTCTGTTTGCTGGACGAAAAATCTGAGTTTCCGGGAGAAAAAACCATGCTACCATCTCCTGAGATCGACTAACTCAGCCACGTCGTGAAAAAGACCCATAAAAATTCCTCACACATCAACGGGATTCGAAATCGTCTTTTCCACCCGGTGTGGGGAGGACGGCGATTCTACCAACTAGGGTTTGCAGGATACTGTGTCGTCTCCCAATATTACCCTCTTCAGTACACTGTCCCTATTGCAGTTTGATTTTAAGATTGTAAACCCTTTCATCTAAACGCTCTTTTCTCCTATTCACACAAACTAGGAGTCAGGTCAGCGAATGTGGGTGAACGATTCATCGAAGTCGCATTGGCTGACCAGACCCCTAGTGTGTCCGTTGAATAGAAGACAAGAGCGTTGAGTTCAGACCTCACTGTTGTTCCTTCCATGTTTATACCCAATACAAATTTATTGAAAAACACAAAATTTCATCTGTATTTTTCAGCTGAACATCAACTAGCTAAGCCTACATTAAGAAGCACTGAAGCGCGAATTTAAAAGTTTATGCCAAACCTCACACTGTAAATGAACTAGTATTCAGAAATAAATTATTCACACTTTGTACACCAAGATAACTAATTTTAATACACGAGAATTACGTTACAAAACCTTCATCGGGTTCTTGTTCACATGCATAATGAGTGAAAACAAAGATTACAAATTGGACTCAAAGTGGCCCACAAGATGGCTGCTCCCTCAAAGTTCTTCATGAATAGATCCGCGATAGTTTGAGATAAGATTTCCAATACTGAAGCCCTGTATATATATATATATATATATATTTTTTTTTTTTTTTTTCTTCTTCGAATTTAAAACAATCTAGCTCTGAAGCTAATTGGATGAGATGCATAAGGGCTCTATTAGATAATATCTTATAGCTTTGTGGCACTCTCACTTCCCAACCTACGATTTTTATTTCTATGGTCTTAATAGCTTTCAACTACTAGAATGCTAGTAAACATTCAGCGGGCCGCTTTAAGACCTTCCCAATGGGCCTGTTTCGTGGAAGACGTTTTCATAATTTTGGAAAATGGACAAGAAGAATTACACAAATTCAAAGAATATCTAAACAGCATTCATCAGACCTTTAAGTTTAAGTTGGAAATTGAGGCCAATAATAGCATATTGAGGCAATAATACCTTTCTTGGATGTCCTCATGATTAAGAGAAAGCCAGATTATGGTCTGAGGTGTACAGAAAGCCGACAGATTCAGGCTGATACATAAACTTTGCGTCTGATCACCCGCGCAAAATTAAAACAGGTGTTATTAAAAACGTTAATAACATCTGTTAAGAACCTGTAAAAAGTATAAGCTTGAAGTGAGCTTTAGGCCGATTAATAAGATGGGGACTGATTCAAAGATCTGACACTAGAGCATGATAGAAGCCATGAGAAAAAAAACAAAGCCTGGCAACTACGAGTGGCAGACAGCAATGTATCGTGCCGACTACGCCGCCATGGAGGGCTAAGGTAAATAAACTGTATTAAATTCGCACTTCCTTATTATTATAATTTTTTTTTTTTTTTTTTACACTTCGCCAACAACCTTATCGAGATTTTTAAAGTCTCAACGTTCTGATGACATTTTCTACGACGAGGATGCTTCAGTTCAGTTCTAACAAAAAATCGAGATCTTTCTCCAAGGCATTATGATTACAGTACGGTTCTGACCAAGAAGGGTTTACAATTTCCAATGGTTGATCTTGGACCGTTATCCTAACAGACATCTTTCCCAATTTTGGCACGTCACGGCTCGAAAAATAAACAAAGCATGCATGAAACTTTCACCGACCGCTAATTTTGTAGGTTGTAATGAGGCCCACAACGAATATATATTAAAGGACGATGAGCATGCAAACAATCTGTTTTAGCAGATTGTACGTATACCTGGGAGACCCATCGTTCGCCATCATTAACGTTATTACTAACCAAGGGCCGAAATGGAAAATTTTAGAAACAGAATGCTCGTCAAAATAATGTGAGGAAGCCACTTAACGCGTATACGAGGTGTAAAAATAAATAAAAAATCAGGACTAAACTGATTGAACTGATATTTAGAAAATGATGAGGCTTACCGACAAATCCCGATGGACCTTCTTCGAAGTAGTCCGCTTGACATAGTATACACCTGTTCTAACTTCTTCATCTTCTGGAAGAATTCCTGGTGTTTCAGGAGATCCTGACATGCGAAGCACAAACTTAGCTGAAACGTATCGCATTCCCAAATCTTAAGATGATTCGGGAATGCGAAATACCAATTTCATTAGAAACTTTGCGAAAAGTTGAATATCGTTCTCTCCTCCTCATCACACCATGAATATGAGCGATTAAACCAGTTTTTGAAGATGAAGGGCAGTCAGAACGTGGTTCACCTTCGAGACACAAGCGGCCATCTTTAAACTTTGCAAACCACTGAAATGTTTTCGAACGATACACCATTTTCTCTGAAAGCTATTTTTAACACTTCGTGGGTTTCTGCTACACTGCTCAGTAAAATCATTTTAAAACATCTTCAAAGCGCGCTAATTTAGAGTGATGCAGATATGAAAATTTCCGAACAGTGTAAGGAGGCAACTAGGAAAGTCCATGGTGTCCTATCAATGATTTATCGACAATTATCCTGTAGAGATAAGAATGTCATATTCCCACTGACCAAGGCAATTATAAGACCACATCTGAATAAACGACATTGAGCTTCTTGAAAGGTCCAAAGATGGGCAATTCGAATGGTGAGATCGACAGGACAACGGTATGAGGAAACACTCATTTATGTGGGCTACAGAGTTTGGCAACCATGCGCCGCAGAGGGTACCCGATTGAGGTTTACAAGGCTCTGAGAGGGATTAGTAAAACAATGAAGGTTGAATTCTCACTGTTATAAAGAATTCCAGAACTATAAGTCATAAATTCAAATTACAGGTCTTGAGGTTTGACTGTAGCGTTGATTGGAACAAGTTGCCCTCGCAGGTAGTTGAGTCTCACAGTTTGAATAAATTCAAAAGTCAATAGATACTTAGTGAAGAGAGAAGCATATTATTTTTGTTTTCTTATCTACTTGGTTGGAGTTTGTTTTGTTTTTAATATCTGAACATGCTAGATTATATTAACGTTACATACCACAATACAAACTTCGACAAAGTTCCAACCTTGGAATTAGAGGTTAAACCTGATGGAACTTAAATATACATTAGGTGGAAATTGTACATTATTTACACATACAGACATTTCCATTTGCTTCTTAGCATTAAAAGTATACCTACGTCCATTGGTATTGGGGTCTGTTAATATTCGAACTGTTATTGCAACTGGTAAATAAATAATATCGAAAATGGAATTTATTCCTGAAAATACATTCGAATCACGTAATTAGTAGCGCCCGTTCGCCGATGATGTGTTTCCGAACAATAGCTGCGGGAGTAAATGTTTACCACAAACAGCCTCTACTCTTTGATGGCAATTACATTCTATCAATACACCTGAGTATATGCCAATACACCTGAGGCTGCTATTTAAATATTAATTTTCAGCAGTCACATGCACACATTGCAGCCCATACTAAAATCGTTTCGAGAGACACTAAACTTTAATGGCCCTAGCTGTTATGTCTCTTGTTCGCATTGGCCCGCAGATTTAATCATCAAATTCCCCCATCATATATAATGGCTAATGTCATGAACACGTCCAGTTCGGAGAGAAGATCCTCTTAAAAATAAATAGCCACATGACTAGGTTATTTAAAATATAAATGCTATTTAAATGTTTCCTTTTCGACTATCGCTCTACTCATTGAAATTATATGGAAAAGGAAGCTTTATTTTGGAACATAACCAAAAACTAGTGTTCTCAGAGAGAGAGAGAGAGATCTAGAATTGAAGTACAGTATTTTTCTGTGTTGGAGACGAGCCCCTAAAGAGATTACTTTCAGATTAAAAATTACAGATCATTCACTTTACGAAACAAATGTTTATTTAATTTGCTGAATAACTTTTTAACTATAAAGTATTTTAGGGCCAGAGCCCCATGCCACGTGGTAAAATGACTAACGTACAGGTTAGTGCAATGGCATCAGTTTAATTATCTCATATTGTGAATACCTTCGCAAGGAGTTCCATGGTATTGCACTACCAAATAAGTAACGCTTCACTAGTGGAGAAAACTAATGTTGTTTATTCTCGGTGAATACCACCACCACTCAGACGACACCGTTTCGAAGCTTATTGTCCTCTCGTCGTTGGGCTGGGCAGGTACCCGGGTGTTGTCATAGTGACAATCCAGTTGGTAAGTATAACTCCACAATATGAGAGACGCCTAATGGTGTGCAGTAGTATAGACTATAAAGTATTTTAGGGCAAGAGCCTCAGCCTGCTATGACGAATTAAACTGATGCCATTGCACTAACCTATACGTTAGTCATTCTATCATGTAGCATGAGACTTTTGCCCTAAAATACTTTAGTCTATACCACTGCACACCATCAGGCATCTCTCATATTGTGGAGTTATAACTGGATTGTCACTATTGCAACACTAGGGTGCCTGCCCGCCCACCGATGAGAAGCCAATACGCTTCGAAACGATGCCGTCTTGGTGGGGGATATCCGCCGAGGATAAGTAACATTAGTCTTCTCCACTGGTGAAGCGTTACTTATTCGAGGTAGTTCAACACCATGGCAACTCGTTGCGAAGGTATTCACAATATGAGATAAAATTAAAACGATGCCTATTTAACTACGTTGGTAGATGGCTACGAAATAAATTGATGCCACTGCACTAACCAACACGTTAGTAACTGTACCACGTAGCATGAGGCTCTTGCCTTAAAATGCTTTACGGTGTATACTACTTCACACCATCAGGCATCTCTCATATTGTTGTTGTGGTGGTAGTAGTAGTAGTATTATTATTATTATTATTTTCTGGTGCAAGGGCAACTTAGGCCATATTGCACCGCATTTCTCATATTGTGGAGTTATACTTCATAACTGGGTTGTCACTATTGCAGCAACAGGGTAACTGCCCACCCACCGATGAGGAGCCAACAAGCTCCGAAAAGGTGCCGTTTGGGGGGGATCTTGATGAGGCCCTCGTTACCACGAATAGGTAACAACAGTCTTCTCTAATGGGGAAACTTGCCTATTCGGGGGATTAATGAGCGGTTAGTTAGTTCAGAGTGCGAGCAGTAACAGTCCCTTTCCTCGGCATTTCTTCTTCTACTATCATTTTTCTACACCTTTTTTTGCTTTCCTAAGTCTAATAGGGACAGTATGTACTAACACAGTATCTTATCCCATACCATTTTTTGAAACACTGGCGTCTGGGTGGTGGCATCCGCCGGGAATAAGTAACATTAGTCTTCTCCATTGGTGAAGCACTACTTATTCGAGGTAGTGCAATACCATTACAAATCGTTGTGAAGGTATTCAAAATATGAGATAAAATTAAAACAATGCCAATTTAACTACTCTGGTAGATGGCAACGAATTAAACTGGTTCCACTGAACAACCTATGCGTTTGCTGAATAGCTTAATAATACTTGATGTTATTCTTAAGGTTGACATACTTGACATTCGAGGAGTGATCATTTAATTCGCGGACTGGTGCAAGATTTTATGTTTACCACGCGAACTTACCATAACTGCCGCTAGAGGCGCTCTCCCTGATTGCTACTGAGCAGACTTGTCGAGCTAGTCATGCGTGAAGAGTTTTTTTTTAGCCGTGTCACTGACGCGTGTTTTGAAGCAAGTAACATGTCGGACACACAGACTGAACAGCGATCTATGATTTGTTATTGTGTCAGACGGGGCTTAAATGCAGCCGAAACAGTTAAAGAGTTGAATGAAGCGTATAATGAGTGTCTTGGTAGGACGGCCATATTTCGGCGTGACTGAAGTTTACTGTGTGAAGTGGTTTCTCCATCAAGACAATGCCAGGCCACATACGTCTAATGCTGTGCAAGCAGTGATCACTGCTATAGGTGTTGAGGTTCTGCCACATCCCCCTTATTCACCGGTCTTAGCCCCGTGTGAGTTCTTCCTGTTTCCACGTCTGAAGAAAGCTATGAAAGGCAAACATTTCGCGTCCGACTGTTGATTGATTGGTTTGGTTTTTAATGGCACATGCGTCCGACTGTAAAGTTCAACGAAGCTCGCAGAACCACAACGGAAGCACTTCGCAGTGTTTCAAAAAATGGCTTGCAAGAAGCATTTAATGCATGGGTACGACGGTGGCGAAAGTGTGTAAAGTTCAAGGAGAGTATTTCGAGAAGAAGAAATCCACAGAAGATTCAGATGATGACAATTAAGATAAGATCTTGCATCAGTCCGCGAATTAAATGATCACCCCCTCTTACATACATACTTGACTTTTCCCAGAAATACGACGATAATTAGAGTGCAAACCAAAGAAAGTTCATCTGATCTGAAAATCATAAAGAGAGACAGAACATCCAAAAGTTCTGGCTTGAAGAGTAGCATCGAATGTCATGTTACAACGTCATACCAAAACAATTACTGCTTTCTGAGTAACACAAAAAAAGCAGACCAAACAGGGATGTCTGGAGTATACTGTGGAGACTTCTAGTAGTTACTATGAACAGTTACTTATGCAAAGAGTTATCTACTCTCTGCATCTGAATACAGTGTTTTGGTTATCAAACAATAAAGAGTGAGGAAGTTGGAACTTAAAGATTATTGCACTTACAATATTGCCTTGTTTCCTCTCTAGAGCGTACTTTTAGAATGCGAAGACAGGCCTGGCCAATCTTTAAGATCAATTGTTCACATAACTTTAGTAAAGATTTTCACTGCGGTTCCATTATGAAATGCTATTATATAAACTCGAGTAAACTAGAATTACTAGCACATCCTCCCGTTCGATCAGGATCGATTAAAAGATGACAGTGAGAGAGAGAGAGAGAGAGTAATCGTTAATGGACATTCTTCGGGGTGACGACTGTAACAAGTGGAATCCAATCTGATGAGGTGGAAGGTGATTAATGACCAGAACAAGGATATGTTGCTTCAAAATAACTTCGATCGGTTGTAGCTATGGTCCGAAAAATGTCAATTAAAATTTTGTTTCTAAATGTAAGTTTTTGCAAGCAGTTTGTTTGTTTGTTATTTGGTTTTTAGGAGCATTAGCAACTAAGGCCATATTGCTCCAGGATATGCGGTGGTCATTCCCTGACCTTTTCGCATCCTCCGTATTTGGTGGTGACGGGCTAGAACCCCGGTCTAATCAAGAAGCGTGTACTACGCACTGCTGCTCCTTCCCACCTGGCTACGGAGACGCCTTTTGCAAGCAGGGAACAGAATCCAGGAGTTATTTATAAGTTAGGTGGAGAGTAATGGAAAGCGGTTCAGGACAAAAAAGATTTCGAGTTACGATGAAATCTGATATTAAAGTTATTATGCAATGTAAACAGGCTGCTAGAAATTACAAGATCTTTAAATGTTCAGATGGTTGGTCACTTGCACACTGGAGTCCCCTAGGGTTCGGTGTTGGGCCCACTGTTGTTTTGTATATTTATCAATGATATTGATGAAAGTATATCAGGCTCAATGTCGAAGTTTGCAGATGATACAAAGGTTCGCAGAGTTGTTAATGACGGCGTGTTACTGCAGCAAGATCTAGAAAATTTGGGCAGATGGGCTCATAAATGGCAACTGAAGTTTAACATTTACAAATGCAAAGTACTGCATATGGGTAGAAGTAACCCCAGAGAAACGTACTAACTGTATGGTGCTACACTTA